>NW_006798085.1:1009185-1019534 GCF_000442215.2 Lipotes vexillifer
CTATGACACGAAGCTAAACCATATGTTTCCACTGCACACCTATTGAAAGCAACACTCCAGGGAAGCTTTTTTCCATTTGCATCGTCATAAACTGGAGAGTGGCAGTGGGGGAAGGGGGGCGAGGTTTCCAGGCCTCACATTTTCTTACCTAGCAGCCTCTGTAGCAAGCATGGAGAGGGAAGGAAATATGGATTGAAGCTGATAAGTTCCCTGAAGAAATGTCCTGTTACTCATTCCTCTCCCTTTTTAACCCTCTCCCTCCCATATATACAATACACACACACACACACACACACACACACACACACACACACAACTTCACCCTCGGGACCACTGTTCCTGTGAGTCCCACCTGGTCACTCACCGTTCGATGGCTTTGGATGCATCAGGATCAAGGGCAGCTCCACGCCAACATCACTGCAAGGATCCCAAGGTAGAGTTACAGATTTCCCTCCAAGGCCACTCCCTGAACCTCTCCCTCAATTTTTCAGTCCTGGGATGCCCTTAGATTCTCCTGTGTCATTCTTTTGGTCTCCTGATCGCATCCTCCCCTTCTTGCCCCAGTTCCCCCTCCCCACAGTGTCTTACCTGGCTGTCAGGTCGCCTAGGACGCTGAGGGTAGAATGACACCCTAAAATTAGCAGCTGGAAATGGTTAGTAGCAACCTAATTTTGCAGGGGAATGAAGGATTGTAAGGCCAACTCAACCACAGAATGGGTTTCTGGAAGGGAAGGTGGCTTGTTCGTGGAGCTCACAGGTTTGGGAAACTGGTCCAGGAGAAGGGGTGGGGAATAGCTTGAGTGGGTCAGTCCAACTGGGAGGAAAACAGAAGTGGCTCCCCAGCCCCTGCCCAGACAGACCCTGCACTCTTACTCACCCTCCACAGGACACCATCAGGTTGACTCTGACTTTGTAGGACACCAGGATCCCCAGCAGTTCCTTGTCCATTCCTGGTCGAAGACTGGAGGTGGTAGTATTCATTGTTGTGTGTTTGGAGGGGAGGGGCTGGGGTTAATTCATTCAGTGCACCTTTTGTCATCTGACAGGGCTCCCAGGCTCTGATCTCCTACTCATTGGGAACACACTTCTGTTCCTCAGATCCAGTTCTACCAGGTCACCCTCTGCTCAGGAGCCTACCTCTCTGAATATGACTACTACACTGCTTGGCTTTCATGACCGTTAACAATCTAACCTTCCTGCCCTAACTCCCTAACACCTGGGATACAACCTAAGTGGACCCATGCTCTCTCCATCATCAGAACGTGCCATGCAGATTCCTACCTTCTAGCCTTTGCACAGGCTATGTTCCCAACCCGGAACACTCTTTTCTTCCTCTGTTGCTGTCCAGATCCAACACCTTCTTCAAGCTCTAGCTCCTTCTGTCTCCTCTAGGAAGCCCTCTCCAGCTGTGCTGGCTTCTATTAACTTCTATCGGATTTGTAGTCTGAACCACACGTACTAATGTTTAACTGTTAGATTGCATTTAAATTCCTCTTTGTTCTCCGTTTAGGCTGTAAATTGACTGAAGGCAGAGACTGTCTTAAACGTCTTTGTATCCTCCCACATTGCTTAGCATAGGAATAAGCCTGTAACAGGTGTTCAATGAAAACCCACTGATTGAAAAATAAGGCACAGAAAACTATATGATCTTGGGAAAGTCTCTTCATTGCCCTGGGATGCTGATCCTCTATCTGTAAAATAATGCTGTTTGTATGATTTCTCAGGCTCTTTCAAGCAATGATAGTCCATAGCTACATGATTGATAAGGCATAGGGAAAGGCAGTGGGAATTAATGCTTGTTAGATGGTGGCAGATGGCTTTTGGTGGGAGACACATCTTACACTAGGGCCTCCAAGTGTTAGGCATAGGACCAAATGAATGATTTGATAGAATTATATCAATTCCTATCATATTTTTCTTCTTTTTGTCCTTTCTCCTCATTTCTCATCTGTTTTCCATTGAACTTCTATCTTCACTAGAGAGTAGCTGCTGTAGAGATCGCAGTGTTAGAGCCAGATGACATGTGATAGAATCTTTTCCATCTCTGCCACTTACTAGCTACGCAAAAGCTCGGACAAGTTCCTTCATCTCTCTGAGCCTCAGGGTCGTTAAGTGTAAAGTAGAATAAGAATACATATCCAGCCTACTTTAATTGGATTCTTATGAAGATAACAGTGCCATACGTAAGACCTTTATGAGCTGTAAAATATTATACAACATAAGGAATTTTTCCTTTCCACTTTTTCCTGTCTTGTTGCCTATGACCTAAGCCTGCCATTGGTCCCATGGGTATTATTTAGCTTACTGTCAGCCCTCTTGCCTGGAGGCAGCTCTGAACACTGACCTAGGGACATTTTTAAAAACAGGTAGGCTTCACTGAAGGTGAAACCTCAGAACTGTACATATAGCACACAGAATGGGTTGGGGGTAGAAAATGAAGGTTGGGAGTTACATTTGAGCTTACATCGTGCTAGAGGCCAGATTGGTATCACCATGCTTGAATTTGCCATCCAGTGCCAGGCCCTGTTTCTGGCAGTTGGCAGCCAGGAGTGGGGTTACTGCAAAGCTCTTGGAGAAGGTGGAGTTAGCAGCTATAGTCTCCCTTTCAAAGGAAAAGAAGAGATGAACTTAAGCTAGGCTTGCCAACTAAGTGATTCTCATTCCCAGTTTTTTGCACGATTCCATGAAACTACTGGAGTATCCAAGAGAGCTGGCATGTATGACTGTGGAGAGTGGGAACAATTCACTCTGGTGGGAAATACTTATGCCTCTGCCCTCTCTCAGGACTTGATGATCCTCTTGTGGTATTCCCCCTCCAGCTCTCTTGAGAATCCCTCCCTCTTTCCACATCAACCCTCACCTTGATGTTCCTCAGTCCTGGGCTCTTCTCCACTTCCTTCTTTCCCCAACCCCCTCCTCTGCCTCCAGACCCCGGCCCTCGTCCCACCACCCTATCTGCTGGCTCTCTGACCCAGGCCCCAGCGCCAGCTCACATGAACTCCTGAACGAACACAGTCTTGGTGTACTTGTCTAGTGAATACAGGATGACATCTGTGATCTGGTCAACTGAAGAGCCGGGAAAAACACATGACTACAGTTAGTCAGTCATCCTCGAGACCCCAACTTGCTGCCCTTGTACACGGGCACATTACTCATGATATACTAAGATGTGCATATGGACAAACAGAGATACGTGTTCTGTTAAGCCTGCAATGGAGGGAAAGCCTAGATGAATGCAGACTGGGTAAGTGGGGCAGAGTTCTGGAAAAAGACCTCTGGATTTGGGACCAGGTGCAGGGGGATAGGAAAAGAAGCTCACCTGAAATCTTGATCTTTTTGATGACCTTGTTGGTGCAGTTGTTGATGGAAACGTTGACAGTGATGGATTTGCCGTGGTAGTGAACCTGAAGCAGGAGGAGAGGCCCATTATAAGACTGGAGGGAGAACACCCAGATCAAGACCTAGAATTTGTTTCCTCAGTGCTTTTGCCACCCTGGCTTCCACCCTTATCTTCCCAAGTAGGGCATCAATGAAGAAAGGGTGTCAGAGGGGTTGCAAGGTAGGGGGCATTAAATGGGGGTCACAAACCTCCCTGTCCATCCAGGCCTGGAGTTGTAGGGGCTGAGCTGACAGAAGGAAGCGGCGAACAGTCTGGGCCCAGGGGCCAGGGCCTGGCTCCAGGGGTGCAAACTGGATTTTCCGAATCACCAGCCGCACAGAGTCTCTAAGTAGAGGCCAAGGGGACAGCCAGAATGTCTCCTTAGGACCCACAGACCTTTCTCATGCTAACCCCATAGCCCAGGCCTTGCTTGGGGAGGGGAGGTGGTGGGAGACCTCTGTCAGAGAACTCCTCTGGACCCTCAAGGTAGGTATCTAGACCACAGGTCAGCAAACTATGGCTCAATGGCCAAATCTGGCCTGCTGCCTGTTTCTGTATGGCCTACAAACTAAGAATGGTTATTACATTTTTTAATGGTTGAAAAGAAATCCACAATAATATTTCATGACATGTGGAAATTATGTAAAATTCAAATTTCAGTGTCCATAAATAAAGCCACGCTCGTTCATTTACGTACTGCCTATGGCTGTTTTCACGCTACAGTGGCACAGCTGAGTAGTTACAACAGAAACTACATTGCTCACAAAGCCTGAATATTTCTTTTTCGGCCTTTTACAGGAAAGTTTGCTGACCCTTGCCCTAGAGCAAAGAAGAGAAGTCAGAGGGAAATCAGAACTGGGCATCTGAGTTGGTGGTGACGGTGCTACAGAGGTTAGAAGTAGGGCTGTTTCTGTCCTGAGAGCAAGATCTGTTTTCTGGCGCAGGCCAGAGGCAGGGATTTTGGAGAGGACCAAAGAAATACCTCTTGGAGACTTTCTCCTCCAGGTTTTCAGCACAGAAACTCTTCACTTCAAAGTCAACACCACAGGCCTGCAAAGGGGCAGGAGCAAGAAGAACTCATTTCTGACACTACCCCTCCCTTCCTCATGGGTTTATAAGGAAATATCTGATCCCGTCCCTTAGCTGTCCCTTTCTCTAGTCTTGTCCATTTATCCCCCTGTCCCTCTTTTTCAGAACCCAGACCTCACCTTCCCTGTATCATCAGGACCTGGCTGCAGTGTCACCGAACAGGGCAGGTTGACAACCATCTAAAAGATCAGAAGGAGGTCAGCAAACAGAAGAAACAGGGACCCCTTTCCTCTGTTCTCCTTCTTTAGCTTCCTTTCTTAATATTCCCTGGAAGCCTTACCCGGGACTTGGGGTCAGTACCTGCAGGGTAAAAGGGTAGGCATTGTCCCCCAGCTTGTGCAGCAGTCGCTCCTGCAGGACTGTGAGGGGCCCCTGGGGGCTGCTGTGCTCAGCTGGGACCACTTGCTAGACATGTACATACAGATCTTTGCGGAACGTCAGACCAATCACATCCAAGTCATCGTGGCCATAGCGAAAGGCACACGTCAACATGACAAACACTGCAGGCAAAGGAGGAAGAGAGTGACCTGTCAGACCTGAGGGGGAAAGGAGATCTTAAATAGCTCAGAGGAAGACGTGGAGAGACAGTGTAATATGATCAAAACAGTATGGCCATAAAGAAAAGGATCAATACATTTGACTATAGTAAAATTTAAAACTTCTTTACATTAAGTGTCTTTATAAGTAATGAAACAAGCAAAAGCCTGAGAGGAAATACTTGCAACACATATAACAAACAAAAGTTTAGTGTTCGTAATATATAAAGAACTCCCACAAATCGTAATAAAAATAAAAACAGCCCAATATAAAAGTGTGCAAAGTTTATGAATAGGCTCTGCACAGAAGAGCAAAACAAAATGACCAATAAGGTATGAAAACATGTCCAGTCTAATGATAATCAGATAAGTGCAAATTAAAACCACAATGAGAGGACTTCCCTGGTGGTCCCGTGGTTAAGGCTCTGCGCTCCCAGTGCAGGGCGCCTGGGTTCAATTCCTGGTCAGGGAACTAGATCCCACATGCCGCAACTAAGAGTTCACATGGGGCTTCCCTGGTGGCTCAGTGGTTGAGAGTCCGCCTGCCGATACAGGGGACACGGGTTCGTGCCCCGGTCCGGGAAGATCCCACATGCCGTGGAGCGGCTAGGCCCTTGAGTCATGGCCGCTGAGCCTGCACGTCCGGAGCCTGTGCTCCGCAATGGGAGAGGCCACAACAGTGAGAGGCCCGCGTACCGGAAAAAAAAACAAAAAACAAAAACAGAGTTCACATACCGCAACTAAAAGATCCTGCATGCTGCAACTAAAAAAAAATCCTGCATGCCACAACGAAGATCCTGCATGCCGCAACTAAGACCCAGCACAGCCAAATAAATAAATAAATAACTTTTAAAAACCCACAATGTGATAACACTTCACAGCCATCATATTGTCAAAAACTTTTAAGTCTGACAGCACTGTGTGTTGAGCAGTGCTCCAGATGTGGAGCAATAGGGTTCATTACACACTGTGGTGGGAATATACATTAGTACAACCACTTTTTTTTTCTGTCAGAGTCTCTAGGTTTATTTATTTATTTATTTACAGAGGGCAATTCAATTAATGAGGAAACCAGTAAGATGTTAAGACTGATACAAGAGAAAATTCAAGGACCTAGAGATTTGTAGTTGGTCAAGGGAATGCAGAAAAAAATTTGCTAATAAAACAGTACAACCACTTTGGAAAACTGTTGGGCACTATCCAGTAAAGCTGAATCTTCTCATATCTTATGATCTAAGACGAATTTAGAGGAAGTCTTGCTCATGTCTATAAGGAGATACCTATGAGAATGTTCATTGCGTCAATGTTTGTCATAGCATATGATTGGAAATGATTTAAATACCTATCAATGGGAGAATGGGTAAACAGTTGTGGTATATTCATATCATGGAATACTAAACTGAGGTTAAAATAAATGAACTAAACTCCATGTATTAACATGGTTAAGTCTCAAAAACTATTGAGTAAAAAATGCTAGCTGCACGATGATATGCACAATCTGATACCATGTACGTAAAGTTGAGAAGCATGTAGAACAGTACCAAAGTTGCTCACTGATACATAAATATAGAGTAGAAGTATAGAAACATCATGGGAGTAATAAACATCAAATTCAGGATAGTAATTATCTGCGGTGGAGGCAGGAAGAAAAGGAGGGAGGGAGGAAGGAGTGTGGGATTAGGGAAGGATACACAGGAGACTTCAGTTTGATTCTGTAATTCTTTTTCAAGCTAGGTGGTGAGTACAGGGTATTCATTACATAATTCTCTAGCATCAGAATACTTGGGCTTGAATATGACTTGCATAAATCCCTCGAGTTGTCTGAGCCTCAGTTATTTCACCTGTCAATAATAGGACTGCCCTGAGAGCTCTACGTATGTTATTTGGACCTCACAATAATCCTCTGAAGTATTATTATCTCCACTTTACAGGTAGAGAAAATGAGCTCAGAGCAGCTAAGTGACAGCCCAGGATTTCAACTCAGGCCTGACTCCAAAGCCCAGTCTCGTACGTGCCCAACTTAACTCAAAGGATGGTTGTAAGGAGTTGATGTATGAGAAATCCCTTTGGAAATTTAAATTAGATGTGGATGATGATGATGATGATGATCATGGGAATATTAGAAAAGTGGAACAGTTATAAATGAACTTATACATTGCAGCTAGTACCTCCGATTAGGGGCAAATAGAAAGTCACTTGAGTGCACTAGTGGTGTGGGATGGGGTACAGAAAGATAGCTGTCCAAGGACAGTGACAGAGACTGAGGGAAGGAAAGATTTAGAACAGGGGTGGCGAATCCTACTTTTAATCAGGAGCTCTGACCCAAAGAAAAGGAAACTACCAAGAGCCACACACTAGTAGAAAGCAAGTCATTTTTGTGTTTTTAAGACATCAAAATATCAAACAGCCAGATTATCTGCTTTTAAAATTACGGGCAAGCAAAGAAAATGAATCTATATTCAAAAGATACAACAAAGACTGAAAGTAATGATAATGGTAGTGTTTATAATGACTGGGGCAAGGGGCAACCTCATACCCTGCAGGAGGGAGAGTTAATTGGTACAACCATTTTGAAGGGCAATTTGGCAATAGAAACCTTTAAAAATGTGTGACTGCCCTTTGGTCATTCATTCCTTTTCTAGGCATTTAGTCTAAAGAAATAATTGGACAAGTATGAAAAGAAATACATACAAGCATGTACTTTATGGGGTTGTTTATCATAGCAAAAAATGTCCAACGATTGAAGTTGGCTAAATATATTATGGTACACCCATACAATATACTACTAGGCAACTTAAAACTTTATAGATTTTTACATATTGCATAGGTAAAAAAGATTAGAAAATGTTATTTATAATATAGCATTTTTAATAAAAATATAGATATTTTTGCTCAGAAAATATGAATAAATATGAAGTAAAATATTAGTGATTATCTCTGGGTGAGAGGATTACAATCTTTTTCTCCTTCATCTGTACTTTCTAATATTTCTACAATGAAGACAAACTTAACAATTTTCAAAAGATGCAACAAATTAAATTCACCTTGGTTCCCAATTATGCCAATAAAAGTGGGAAAGGGAGAGAGAAAGAAAAGGAAAAGGAAAAGAAGAAACAGAGAAGATAAGAAAAAGAGGAAAAGAGGTGGCTGGAAGGAAGCAATGGAAGGGAGGAAATGAAAGAGATGAGAAATAAGACAGAAAAAGATCAGGTGAGGCCAGGCAGAAGGGTATCTAATAGCCCCTGAGGTAAAGGTGTTAATCAGATGAATTGTTCTGTCACATCCCGCTGTGGCATGTGGGGAGGGCATCAACCCACACCCAAGACCTTATTGGCTCTCTGGCAGTTTAGAATCATCCTTTTTTTAGTGTGTTAGGAAATAGCTTGTTTTTATTTTTTTTAAATTCAACATCTATTCTAAAGTTATTAATTTATATTTGTGTTTATTATATAAACAATACATATTAATTGTGTGGCAATCAGAAAACACAAAGAGAATCAAAGCCCTGCCATCATACATCATATTCCAGAGATAACTGCTGTTTATTTCTGTTGCATTTGCTTCCCAACTTTGTTTCTATAATTAAACATAAGGCCACCTTAGCTATTGACTTCTCTCTCATTGCCTTTTTTAAATGAAACATTTTATTTTGAGATCATCACATGCAGTTGTAAGAAATAATACAGAGAGATCCCACATCAATTTTTGTTAAACCACACTTCATTTGCACAACCGCATATATTGCCCTACAACCAGCCTTTTTCATTCAAGGTGTAGCGTAAGCATATTTCACATCAACAAATGCACCTCAAAAGGAAAAAAAAGCATATTTGAAAATATGATGCAAATAAGATTATCTTCATAAAAGTAACAAAACATATACAGTAGCTAAGGAATAAACTTAAATATATACAACTTAAATGAATAATAATATAAAACTACTAAGGGACATGAAGAAGATTAGAATTAAAGGAAAAAACACATCTTATTCCTGGATTGACATGCATTTTTTCAACTAAAGATTTCTTTCTGTAGGTTATTCTGAAGACTTTGTAGGACTGTGAAAAAATGATTTAGGTTTTAGAACTACAGAGTAATTGAGAGTCTTAAATAAGTTGGTTAATTTACTGGCCATACCCCAAAGTTCCTCTGATATTTAAAACTGGGTGGACTGCTTATCTGCACTGCTTAATCTGAGCGACTAAGTCTGGTTTATTCCACAGTATCTAAAGGTTACATCTGAACTAGTAGTCATCAATTTATTCTGAGCCTTTTTCAAATCAAACCCAATTTTCAGTCTAATTGGATCACAGAGTAAGAATTAAAAGAAAAAAAAGTGGCAAAACAATATTTCAGTGTAATCTGGATATATAATACTGTGGCCAGAGCAATGTCGCTTGCTGTTACTTGCTGTAGTTATTGTTTTGTTTGTTTCTTTGTTTGGGATTTTTTAAATGGAAAAAATGGGTTTCCCTATACAAAGGAGATATGAAAAGACATATGCAATTAAAGGAAAAAGCAAATGCAAAGTGGCAGGCTGAAGGTCACAACCAGCCTATGGAAAAATAGTTTTTTGATGTATCCAGGCCTTTAAAAATCTTTTAGTTAGTTGCCAACATTTGAAAATCAGGAAATTTGCATTAAAATATGGATTTCTGGTGTACTGGATCTTTCCATGGGCAGCCTAAGCAGAGGCACCACCAACAGTAATGGAGAAAATCAGAAATTTTAGAAAAAGACTTAATTTCAGCACACATGTAAATTTTGTGTGATCTTGAAAAACAAAATTTCATTTATGCTTTAGAAATATATCTATTTTGAATATCATTTGGGGAAGGGGCACTAGAATCTTTTCAGACTTTGGGCCTCTCAAGGTTGTATTCTGAGCTTCATTTCCAGTTCCTCTTTAACAATTGGAAAATCTGGCCACACTGGGCTGAAATTCTCAGTGGTTAGCCTCCACCAGACAAGACATTCACAGTTCCCACTACTTTTATATTTCCTTATACCCCTCTGGTCCACTTGTCCACTCCACTCATTCAGGTTACTTGTCTGGCATGTGTGACATTTTAGGTTGGGGTCCCTGGCACATACAGAGACCAACAAGGATTTTTACTTACTCTTTCGACCTTTTAAGTAATCAGGGTCAACCAGGACTACACCATCTGTGGAGAGGGGGAGAGATGGCCCTCTGGTCAGGAAAGGTCCTCAGACTATGAAACAGAAGTTGACCCCTGAATGGTTCCTCCCATTTTTCTCTTTAATTGGCCTCCTCTTCTGCATGGTCCTTTCGTGGCTTTCTTTTACTCCCTCACCCCCATTCCCTTCTCCCCAGGCTCTTTCCC
>NW_006798085.1:1020051-1043351 GCF_000442215.2 Lipotes vexillifer
GGACTCACTGACCAATGGGTTCCACCATATCCACATGGTCCACGAAGTCCCGTTTCCCCAGGTAGATGGAGAGCTGTTGTGGAACAACCTCCCATGTTATTCTCATAATCATCTTTGAATGGATTCCCCTGAAGCCCCCAACCCAAACCCCTGACACCTTGAAGGACGTACCCACTTATCCCTTTTGCCCTCTTATTTGCCCAGCTGGGCCAGGTTCTCTCACCTTGCCATTGGAGCAGGTCTTCTTAAACACCCTATGAGGAGAAAATCAGAGGATAGGGAGGGGGATTGGGAGAGAAGGGAAGGGGAGAAGAAGAGAAAGGGAAGTGGGGGAGAAAAGGAAATATTTCTAGGATTAGAAGAAGAGGCCCAGGGACTTCTCTGGAGGTCCAGTGGTAAAGAATCCACCTTACAATGCAGGGGACGCAGGTTTGATCCCTGGTGAGGGAACTAAGATCCCACATGCCTTGGGGCAACTAAGCCTGTGTGCCACAACTACTGAGCTCTCGGGCCTCAACAAGAGAGCCCGAGTGCCACGAGCTACAGAGCCCACGCACTCTGGACCCCGTGCGCCACAACTACAGAGCTCATGTGCCCTGGAGCTTGCACTCCACGACTGGAGAAGAGAAAACCCACACACCACAACTAGAGAGAAGTCCGCGCGCCGCAACCAAGATTCCGCGTGCCGCAACTAAGACCCAACGCAGCCAAAAATAAATAAAATAAATAAATAATAAATAAATCTTACTGGTGGGATTGGGGAGGAGCTGGAAAAGAAAAAAAGAAGAGGCCCAGGGAGAGCGAAATGACACAAAGGTGGAGGCAGTTGGGATAGAGTCCAAGACACAAGTTGGGGAGAGGTTGCAAACCCCTTCACCCCAAAGGCAAGTACTTGGGTTTGGGTAAGTGACAAGTCACAGATTCAGAGAATTAGGAGTTCTTACTTACCTGGATATGTTGGCCATGGCGTTGATGTTGAGCCTTTTCTGGCAAAAGGGAAAGAAGGGGGAAGGCTCAATCATTTGGTCCCTATTCTCCTTACCTGGCTCTGGTATACCATCCAGACACACCTAGTGGGATGTAACCTTTTCTTCTTGGATAGACACCTCACCACCATCCACGCTTCCTATTCTCCCTCGTGCCAAGGTTACTTATTTAGCCATAATCTCAACTATCCTGGACATTGGAAAAAACCTTCCCTAGTTTTTATGAATTGTTGACTAACCATACTGTCTTTTCTCCAGAAAGAGAGAGGCTTTTTGAAATAGCTGGGGCACTCTTGAGAGCCTTTTGAGAGAAGAAATTTGTCTGGAGAAAGGCCTCCATCCAGGAAAGTATGAGAATTGGACTAGATGCGTCTGAACATCACCTGGCACACGGTAGGCACCAAGACATGTTTGTTAGATACACGAATGAATGAATGAACAAAACCCAGACTCTGGCTTTGCTCCTGCAATGGATTCTGAGCCTGAGTTCACCTCACGGTGGCCTTAACACTCAGCTAAGAAAGGAGAAAGGTGCGGGAGAGAAAATGTTGGTACCCTAACGCTCATGGTTGCTGGTGGCAGAAACCTGTATGGAGGTTGAAAGCCTTCCTTGAACCTATTCATCACTCTCATCACCCTCCCCAGACTTTCCCACCCTTATCTCCATCCATGTCCCCAGGTGCTAAGCCTTAGAGTAGGGATACTTAGAGAGAGGAAGACGTCTCTCTAATGCTTTTCTTTGATGTGTATTAGATCTGACTTGAGGGGTGAGCTTAGGGGAGCTTCCAGAGGTCTCTCCCAGGGTCTCTCAGCCTGAGTGCCTGTCAGCTGTGACGGGAAAGGTGCCCTTCAAGTGCTTCTTGATATATTGATGGGAGTGCTAAGGGCAGGGGATAAGGGGCCTAGTATGGGCTGGAAATAGAGGACTTTGGACTCTTACCTGGGGAGGAAGATGAAGCTCACATCCGTCGCCAGCTCTGGTCACTATGCTCGCCTCCCCAACCTCTTATACCCAAGGTCCTCTGAGTTTTTAGATTGGTGGGGGTCAGGGGAGAAGAATAGGGTTCTGGGGGGGCATGAAATACTGCTTTATAAATAGCTCAGGTGCCAAGAGTTTGGAAAGCAGATTAGTGGCTAAAAGATTAGTGGCTAAAAGATTAGCAGGCTCTTGCTGCTGGGACAGGGCCGGAATCAGGGGTTGAATCTGATGGTGTTAAAGTCAGGGGAGCTTGAGAAAGGGAACTACAAGGTTTTGGCCTTGTGAGGCCTTGAACCTGAGGACCGGGATCAAAGGGGACTCTGGGACATTAAAAGAAAAGCAATGTGAGGGATAGAAATAGGAGGGCTCAAAGCATAGGCCTTTGTGATTCTGAAAGGAGAGCCTTGTGTCACATTCCAGTCTTTCTATATCTCTTGATCAACTATTACAGGCCACACAAAAGCCAAGGGTATGGGAAAGAGCACCCCTTCCCCAGCCCCCCACTCCTTAGGACTTGGGGCTCTTGGAGTGATGTTTAGAGACCCGATTATCCCAGCTTATGTGCACAGCAGGAGTCAATCTCCCGTACATGCGGGTGGGGTAGGGCAGGGGAGGCTGAGTGTGTTGAGCTGTGTGCACATGTCTGTGAGCCTTGAACTTCTTTTCTTGTTGGAGAGGAAGGTAACAAAGGATTCTTGGCCCAGGGGCAGGTTCTCTGGGCAGGATGTTGCCTGTGGATGGAAAAAGCAATTGACATCTATATCACCCCCACCTGAAGTAAACCTTTCCTGCCCCCCAGCCCTTGACTCTCTCCAATCCCTAAAACTAAGTCCACGCTGTAGGCTCTAAGCAGCTTCCCTTGCCTCATATGACCACTCATGGAATTAGAGATATTTCTGTCCTGCAGCTGCCAGGACTCCCCACAATGGAAGTAACAAAAGTAATCTTCCTTTCTTGGATGTCCTTCCCATAGGGCCCAGGCCCGGGCTTCATGAACATGGGGGATGTAGAGACAGGATATCCAAGCTCTGGGGATACAGGACCCTACACCACCTCACCTCACCATAGTGCCGGCTTGCGCTTTAGTATCTATCCATAGATGCAGCCCTCAACCCTCCACGACAGCGTGTCCATTCCTCAGAGGGTGACTATGTCCGTGGCTCAGGGGGCTGGGCCTTCCCTATCTCCCACCCCCGACTGTGGGCACTGGAGAGCTAGCTGTCCTGTAATCTCTTTGCCCAAATAACCGAGTTAGCCTTTGCCATTCCTTGTTAGTATGCACCCCAGGGCCTTGGCTTTTAGTCATTGTAACTCTCTCCTTCTCAGGGATTTTCAGCTACAGCTAGAAGCCCAGACTCTGCGGAGAAGGTTGGTGTCTATGGAGAAGGTGAAAAGTCAGAATGAATGTACTTTTGGACTAGCCTTCAACCCATTTTTGTCTTCAGACCCACACTTGAAGCTTAGCCCCTCTTTCAACTCAGGTCCATGGTACTCTCAACAGGAAGTAGATCTCGTAGGCCTTTAATTCATTATTATGATTGAACTTAAGTCATTCTCTCTTTTCCTGGAGTATGTGCATTTCTTGCCGGAGGTATAATTTAGCAAAAGTAAAATGCACAAATTTTAATTGCACAGCTTGATGAATTTTTACCTACTGTGGAAGGCTGAATAATGCGTCCCCAAGGCTATCAGGTCCTAATCCCTGGAACCAATAAATGTTACCTTATATGGCAAAACAGGACTTTGCAGATGTGATTAAATTTAGGATCTTGAGAGGGGAAGACTATTTTGGATCATCCGGGCGGGCCCTAAATGTAATCACTAGTCTGTTTATAAGAGGGAAGCAGAGGGATATAGAGGGAGATTTAACTGCAGAGACAGAAGGCAATATGAGGACTGCAGCCAGATGCTATGTCTGGGCTTTGGAGATGGAGGAATGCAGCTCTAGAAACTGGAAAAGGCAAGGACACAGATTCTCCCCTATAGTCCCTCATGGTTGCAGGGTGGCTGTCACAGTTCAGGCATAGCCCTGCTCATACCTTGATTTTGGCCCAGTGAACCTGATCTTGGACTTCTGACCTCCAGAACTGTAAGAGAATAAATGGTGTTTTAAGGCACCAAGTCTGTGGTAATTTTTTACAGCAGCAATAAGAAACTACTACACCTATGTATACATACATGTAACCACCACCCAGATCAAGATATAGAACATTTCTAGCTCCCCAGAAAATTCCCTTGTGTCCCTTTCCAGTTAGTAGTCTCCCAAAGAGAGACACCATAGTTTTATTTTGATCAAGAGTATTTGCATTTTATGAGAAGGCAAGAGTAAGAAGGCAAAGGAGTACATCTCTAAAGGTGAAGTGTCTGGCCCCTGTGGTAGATTGATGGGAGAGGTATCTTCAGGTCCTTACCCACCCTCACTCTGCACACCCCAGTGATATTCCCAGACAGTCCTTCCAGTTTGGAAGTGATGACCGGATAGCTGAATGAGGAAGGGCTGGTTATTCCATAAGGGATCCTAGCAGACAGGATTGTTTATCAACTCAATAGGCATCTCCCCCTTCCTTCTTGTGGGCAGAATCCCCACTTTTTTATGTACCCCACCCTCCTCCACCTGGCTCTCTGCTCCTCTCAGCCAGTCATGGTCATTTCATCCTCTTTGCTGGTGGTTGGTTTAGTTATAGGCATGATGAAACTCAGGCCACTGAGACATGGGGGGAAGCATGCTAAGGAGATTCTGGGAAAGGTTTCCTGAGTGATAAAAATAAACGCACAGGAAGAGAGGCCTTCCTCTCCTTTTGTCAGTGGTATTTCCATGTTTGGATGCAATGCCTAAAATGCAACAGCCACCTTGTGACCATGAGAGTTGCTGAGCAGCAGGCTGAGCGGTGCTGATCAGAAAGATGGAAAGAATCAGGATTTTTTGAATGACATTGTTGAACTGTTGAATTAATCAACTCTAAAGCTCCCTGCTCCTGGACTTAGATGCTAGATAATACATTTCCTTATTTTAAAGTTAACTGAGTTGGCATTTTCTGTTATTGCAGCTGACAGCATACCAGCAGAGTTAAGTGGGATCTGCACAACGGTACTGGCTCAGTGCGGGAGGATGGAGAGGAGGCAGACAAATCAAACGGTAGAAGCAGAGACTTCCCCTGCTGTCCTAGGTACCAGACACAGTGGTACTGGTCTCTAGTCTAAAGTTGTTAACAGCCTTGTTGGAGATAAAGAACAGACATTTAGAAAGACTAAAAGGGAACGCTATAGAAAAGACACCTGGACAACACTAACTTGGGTACAATTATATGGAACCAGTCACTTTCCCGTGATTTTATTAGTAAATTTGGATTGTCCAGGATTTCAGGTTGCTGCTCCTTTCCATCAAGCCTGTGGGGATTGTCTTATTCCACTCCACACTGCACCTTACTTTCAGCAGGCGACCTCGTCTTTTCACTTCATAAAGAAAACCTAGGCAATTGAAGAGAAATTTTGATTGGAGGGAGATTTGTATGCTGGAATCTCATTGGCCATTATAATTATTCATAACTTGTAAGTTAAATCATGAGAGTGTATGGAGAGAGAGAGGGAGAGAAGGAGAGAGAAAGAAACAGTGGAGGAATGGAGAAGGAGGAGAGGAGAGAAGAGATCTGGAAGTAAGTGTTGCGGAAGGGTCACATTTGGAGGAAGGAGGACAAAAAGGAGCCAGGGAAGGGGTCAGAAGGAACATCCAGAGGAATAGGAGAATCAGAGTAAAGTCACAGAAATGAAAGTGAGGAAGAGTTTCACAGGAGAGAGGGGTCTGGTCTGCAACCTTTCAGAAGGCATGCATTCCTTTTGGCCCAGGTGACGTCAGCGGAAGCTAGCTTCTGGTTGGGGAATGTTGGGAGAGGTCTTTTCCTGAAGTAGCCACTGGGCGGCAGTGGTGGCAGCATTGGCAGCTGCAGCTGCGTCCAGGGACTGGCAGAAACCTGGCAGAGCTAAACCAGCTTGAAGCAGTAGAAGCAGAAAGCTGGCTCCTGCTGGGGCTTCTCTAGTTTAGTGGACACTGGAATGTCCCCTTGGGTGTATGCCAAGCTTCAGATCACACTTGTCCTCCTCTGAAGAGGCCAGCTTCACCCCTGGGAGCAGAGTAAATAATACAAAGTACTTTACAGATTAGCAGCATTTTACGGTTTACAAAGTGTTTTCACATCTATTAACCAATTCAGTATTCAGAAAACCCTAAAAGGTTGGTATTATTGACCCCATTTCACTCATGAGGAAATTCAGTCATGAAGAGGTATCCAGGGTGACAGCTAATACGTGGAAGAACAAGAGTTTGAATTCAGGTCTGTCTGGCTCCAAACACCTGAGCCTTTTGTGCAACATCACAGCGATCAGCTGTCCAGGATTCAGGCTATGAGTGCTTTCTCCACGCCTACCTTCTATCCACCACACCCTCACTGGGCAAGGATCTCCAGGTTTCCCCCATGTAGGTTTCCGGTTCTTCCAGGAGATCTAGATCCCAGATTCTAGAGCCTCCCCTACAGCCCTGCCTCCTCCCCTCACTCCCAGGATCCAGCTGGGCAACATTCTCAGGATCTGAAGATCAGTTCAGAGTCCCCATTTTTTCCCAGCTCCCTTCAGAGTGGATTCTACTGCAGCCTGCTCCCCCTCCCCAAGAGCACTACCCAACCTTACCCTCAGAGTCCTCCAGGCCCTGTGCCTGCTTCCTGTGCCTAAGACTTCCATAATCACGGAGACTTAGTTAGCCCCAGGAGCCTTAGGCCCAGAGCTCCTGACAATTCCATGTTCCCTAGCACTAGGCTCTCAAGCATCCAGGCTTGGTGTCCGTACTGTCTTGGCTGTATTCAGACCAGGGTCTCCTAGGGTGATAGAGAGAGATGAAGGGTGGTATGTAGGAGGGGGTGGAGTCTGTAAGGGAAGCATGTGGGCTAGCATCCTTGGGGAGGAGTGAATCACCTCCCCACCACCTCCTCTTACATGTGTAATAGGCATCTTGAAATTGGCAGGTGGAAAAATGAGCTCCTCGTGTTTCCCCACACCTACTCCTCTCACAGCCTTCCCCGTCTTTGTCAATGGTGTAAGTCCATTCTTCCAGTTGCTCAGGCCAGAAATCTTGGAGTCATTCGTGACTCCTCTCTTTCTCTTATACCCCTTATCAGTAAATATTGTTGTCTCTACTTTCAAAAGCTAGCCAGAATCTGCCACTTCTCACCACCTTCACCGGCCTGGTCCAAGCCGCCATCATCTCTATTGGCAATGGCCTCTGATGTGATCTTCCTCCTGTGTCCCTAGCCCTGTAGTCTATTCTCAACATAGAGCTAGCCAGGGATCTTTCTAAAATGTGAATCAGATCCTGATACTTGTCTCTTCTAAACTCTCAATGGCTTCCCAGTCACTGAAAGTAAAAGCCAAGATGTCCTCACAATGGCTTCCAAGGACCTTCATGATCTGGTTTGTGCCAAACTCTCTGACCTCTTCTCTGTTTCCTCTTCCTCACAACCATCTGGTCCTTATTCAAAAGTCACCCTAATATTTAAAACAGAAACCCTCTCTATTCCCTTTCCCTCCTTTACTTTTTTCCATGACAATGATAATGATCTATATATTTTACTTGTTAATTTTATTATCTTTTCCCTCCCACTGGTATGTAAGCTCCATTAGAGTAGGAGGTTTTGCCTGTTTTGTTTACTATTAGTGAACTGCCAGTGTCTAGAACTGGTCCAAGCACGTAATAGGCTCTCAGAACATGTTTGCTTATCCTTTCCTAGATTATGGCCAGTGGCTTAGAGAGGCCACTAAGCATAGCAATTATGGATTGCTAAAGCCTGGTTCAAAGGCTGGCCTTCCTGGGTTTGAAATCTTGACTCTACCACTAATTAGCAAAACACTTCAACTTTCTGTGCCTTCGTTTTCTAATCAATGAGGTAGGGACAATCATGATACCTACATCACAGAGAGCCTGTGGGGCCATTAATAAGTACAAAGCGCTTAGAACAGTGCCTTGCATGTAGTAAGTGCTATATACAGATTTCTTATAATTATATGCACATGCAGTTAAGATTTATATCAGTAGTTTAGATTTCCTAAAATCTTTCGATGTGTTATCCATGCTAACATTCATTTTCCATGTTTCTGCTCATACAGGTTTCTATGATCTTCCTGCAGTTTTAGTTATCTCCAGTGGCCTGGCTCTTCATCTGTCAACTTGGATGTTTCCTTGCGTACTCTCTCCTACAGTCATTTAGGAGCCGTTAAATAGTCATCTCACTGGGCCCCAGTTTCCCAATCGGTGCACTGAGTGGGTGGGACTAGATAATCTTGATGGGCCTTTCTAGCTCTAACGATTTCCCAGGACAGGGAGGAGGTACAGGTCCCACGCCCAACCCCGCCCCCTTGGATATGCCCTCTGGCTGCCAAGGGGAAGCGTGACAGAGTCAGCTGGGCTCAGCTTCAAGGGGAGCAGGTAGGAGACGTGCCAAGTTTCTTGGGTAAGGGTGGAGATGGGGTTCCTGGGCTGGCCCAGGCTGGGGGAAGGTATCAGAGATCACTGTAGTTCAGAGACACTGGGACCAGGGGAGAGAAGTTACTGTATGGAGAGATGCCCTCTTCACAGGGACACAGCTGTTGTGATAAGTTGGGAGACAATTTGGGTCTGGGTATCTTCCTACATTGTATAGACCTGGTAGGCCTTGACCCCCTTTAGCTAACCAAGCTCTGAAGGACAGAGTCAGCTTCAGAAGAACGACCCAAACCCACTGACTGCCCTCCTGAGCCCTGGCACTGCCTGCTGCCTACTATTCCCCAGGCTGGACCGAGAGAGCTCTGGCAGGAGCCAGGCTGACCCGGGGTACTCCCAGATGCATCCTCTCAACTCCCCCTTGTGCTTCAACCATCGCCCTCCCCATTCTCTGCATTTTTGCCCCAGGTCAGGGCTGGGGGGCCAGGGAAGTCTGGTGACCCTCACTTCTGCCCTTTCCACCCCTAGGGGGACCATGACCAGTACGGAGTCCTCACTGTTCACAGCCTTAGGCCCCCACTCAGATCCTGACGACAGTGAGTTGGAGCTGGACTGCTGGTTTAATGAGGAGTTCAAGTTTATCCTGCTGCCCGTGAGCTATGCAGTTGTCTTTGTGCTGGGCCTAGGCCTCAATGCCCTGACCACCTGGCTCTTCCTCTTTTGCCTCCGACCGTGGGACGCGACAGCCACCTACATGTTCCACTTAGCTTTGTCAGATACTTTGTACGTCCTGTCGCTGCCCACCCTCGTCTACTATTATGCAGCCCGCAACCATTGGCCCTTTGGCACTGGGCTCTGCAAGTTCATCCGCTTTCTCTTCTATTGGAACCTCTACTGCAGCGTCCTTTTCCTCACCTGCATCGGCGTACACCGCTACCTGGGCATCTGCCACCCGCTGCGGGTGCTGCGCTGGGGCTGCCCGCGCCTTGCTGGCCTTCTCTGCCTGGCAGTTTGGTTGGTCGTAGCTGGCTTCCTCGTGCCCAACTTGTTCTTTGTCACCACCAGCCCTAAAGGGGACATCATCTTGTGCCACGACACCACCCGGCCTGAGGAGTTTGACCACTACGTGCACTTCAGTTTGGCAGTCATGGGGCTGCTCTTTGGCGTGCCCTGCCTGGTCACTCTTGTCTGCTATGCGCTCATGGCCCAGCGCCTGTATCGGCCCTTGCCAGGGGCTGCCCAGTCATCTTCCCGTCTGCGCTCGCTGCGCGCCATCGCTGTGGTATTGACTGTCTTTGCTGTCTGCTTCGTGCCTTTCCACATCACCCGCACCGTTTATTACATGGCAAGGCTGTTGGAAGCTGACTGCTGGGTGCTAAACATCGTCAACATGGTCTGTAAAGTGACTCGGCCTCTGGCCAGTGCCAATAGCTGCCTGGATCCTGTGCTCTATTTGCTCACTGGGGACAAGTATCGACGTCAGCTCCGGCAGCTCTGCAGGGCTGGCAGGCCCCGGCTCCCCACAGCTGCCTCCTCTCTGGTGCTGGTGTCCCTGCCTGAGGACAGCAGCTGCAGGTGGACAGCCACCCCCCAGGATGGCGGCTTGGGCAGATAGATTGTGACGGAAGCCGGGAAGTGAGAGAAAGGGGGTGAGTGCAGGGCAGAGGGGAGGGAAACTTATAGTGACACCCGATCTGGCTGCTTTCTCCTTTTTTCTGAGCTCTGGAGAGAGGCCCTCACCCTGAGATTTAGGAGGAGCCAGAGAAATCACGTGTGACCCCATCTCTCCTAAACCCTTCAGTGGCCCTCTCCTTTTTAGCCAAAGACACTAGCAGCCACTCTTCGTCCTCGACTTCTTTCTCTTTGTTTCTGTCCCCTTCCTGGGGCCACTGGTCCTGTTTCTTGGTCCTACAAGGCTGCTGGAAATCTTCCCCAGCCCTCCTTCTCCTGCCCTCTCCCCCCATATCCTTGTATAGCATGCGTTCCTTCTGCCAGACCAGAGCACTTAACTGGAGGGGTGAAGAAGCTGGGGTGATCTCAGGATTGGCCTGACTCACCTGACAGTAGTGATAGCCAGAATCAGGAAGTGGGGGCACCAGCATATCACAAATGCCTGGGAAGTGACATATATAGTGCCCACACCCACTCTCTGGTTTCCCCTGGAAGACAGGATAGTCTTGTCTACCAAGACACTGAACTAGGGCACCGTCCCAGAGAGCCTGCCTGCCAGGGTCCCCATGTGCAGCTAGAGGCATGGCCCTGTTGAATGGTGGGTAGCCATGAGGTAGAGAGGGAGCCCTGAGTCTTCCCATGGGGTGGGGACCTTGAGGAGCCTCAGGGGGCAGGACCCAAGCTGATAATGGCCTTTGGAACAGGAATGGGACTGGCCCTTCTTTATGAGGTTTGCTGAGAACATATTTGACAGCTCTCCTGTACTTAATGAAAGGCAGAGTGGATGGCTCAGAACGCAAGGGAGGAGCTCTCGTGTCTATGGCATAAGTTCTAGCACCAAAGAGTGGAGAAGGTTTGTGCAGAGATTGGGGTGGTGACAGGGACTGAGGCCCAGAGCTGACTCTCCACTGGTCTCTCCCCTTTCTCTAGCTCCTGCCCTAGATAAAGATAAATCTGTCACCAGCTCTTTCAGATCAGGTTTTAGGACTTCGAGGACAGGGCAAGGCGCTGGGACTAGGACAGCTCCCCTCAGAGTTTCCCATCCAGTCACTCCTCTCCAGCACTATCTTAGTGCTTACAGACTTCCAGGAGCGGGGGTGGGGTGTGGAATTTGGGGAGCTAACTCCCAAGCCTTGGGACGTAAGAGTTTCTGGGAAGGCATTCGTGAGAAGGGTAGGCTTACACTTCCAGGCACCCTCTTTAAAATTGCCTTGCAGTCCTTTGGTCTCTTGAGTCTCCAGCCTTCCTTTCCTTTTGCCCCACTCTTGCTGACCTAGCTCTGATCCCTTGCTTGTCTCCTGGCTTCTAAGGGGTCCCTCTAGAGAGTAAGGTTAGGGCTGGTCTGCAGAAAAAAAAAATAATTTCACTGCCCCTGAGTCCCCCTTTGCATTCTTGTAAGTGCTCCCTCTTCCTCTCTAGACATCAAGGACCACTTCTGTTAGGAGTTAATGAACTGGCCTTCTTCTTACTAGCCTCCCAGTCTCATGGCCACTGCCTAGACTGTTTCATAGGCTGTTCCTCATCAGCACTCGCTCCCTTTTATTCTGATGACCACAGTCTCCTCACCTGTCACCTCTCCTACCCACCAGCCCCACCTAACAAAATTGCTCTCTTCATCACAGCTGACCCAGGCTCTTCCATTTCTCCAGTCCATTGAAGTCCTCTACGCTTAACTGAGACTAACTGCCCAGACTTTGTGGTCTGCTACTTTTGGGCCACCTTCCCTCACACTCTAACTTTAAACACCTTGACTTTCACCTTGGGCCAGTCTTCTCTCTCCTAGGACTAGAGGGGATTGCAGGTGAAGTCAGAGCCCAAAGCTGGCTTGACCCACTGAAACTTGATGTGTTAGAACTTTATCTAAGCCCCCATTCCCCTTAGCCTTCTGAGTTCCTAGTGAACATTCCAGAGCAACTCTTTCCTGTATTTTCTACCTTCTCAAGACCCCAACTTCATCCTCCCCTATGACCTCTTAAGAGTTACCTTGCCTCCTATTTGTAGTTTTTTAAGGAACCTCCATACTGTTTTCCATAGTGGCTGTATCAATTTACATTCCCACCAGCAGTGCAAGAGGGTTCCCTTTTCTCCACACCCTCTCCAGCATTTATTGTTTCTAGATTTTTTGATGATGGCCATTCTGACCAGTGTGACATGATATCTCATTGTAGTTTTGATTTGCATTTCCTTAATGATTAATGATGTTGAGCATTCTTTCATGTGTTTGTTGGCAGTCTGTATATCTTCTTAGGAGAAATGTCTATTTAGGTCTTCTGCCCATTTTTGAATTGGGTTGTTTGTTTTTTCGTTATTGAGCTCCATGAGCTGCTTGTAAATTTTGGAGATTAATCCTTTGTCAGTTGCTTCATTTGCAAACATTTTCTCCCATTCTGAGGGTTGTCTTTTGGTCTTGTTTATGGTTTCCTTTGCTGTGCAAAAGCTTTGAAGTTTCATTAGGTCCCATTTGTTTATTTTTGATTTTATTTCCATTTCTCTAGGAGGTGGGTCAAAAAGGATCTCGCTGTGATTTATGTCATAGAGTGTTCTGCCTATGTTTTCCTCTAAGAGTCTGATAGTTTCTGGCCTTACATTTAGGTCTTTAATCCATTTTGAGCTTATTTTTGTGTATGGTGTTAGGGAGTGATCTAATCTCATACTTTTACATGTACCTGTCCAGTTTTCCCAGCACCACTTATTGAAGAGGCTGTCCTTTCTCCACTGTACATTCCTGCCTCCTTTATCAAATATAATGTGACCATATGTGTGTGGGTTTATCTCTGGACTTTCTATCAAATAGAACTACCATACGACCCAGCAATCCCACTACTGGGCATATACCCTGAGAAAACCATAATTCAAAAAGAGTCATGTACCAAAATGTTCATTGCAGCTCTATTTACAATAGCCAGGACATGGAAGCAACCTAAGTGCCCATCATCGGATGAATGCATAAAGAAGATGTGGCACATATATACAGTGGAATATTACTCAGCCATAAAAAGCAACGAAATTGAGTTATTTGTAGTGAGGTGGATGGACCTAGAGTCTGTCATACAGAATGAAGTAAGTCAGAAAGAGAAAAACAAATACCATATGCTAACACATATATATGGAATCTAAGGAAAAAAAAAAAGTTCATGAAGAACCTGGGGGCAAGACGGGAATAAAGACACAGACCTACTAGAGAATGGACCTGAGGATATGGGGCGGGGGAAGGGTAAGCTGTGACAAAGTGAGAGAGTGGCATGGACATATATACACTACCAAACATAAAATAGCTAGTGGGAAGCAGCAGCATAGCACAGGGAGATCAGCTCGGTGCTCTGTGACCACCTAGAGAGGTGGGATAGGGAGGGTGGGAGGGAGGGAGATGCAAGAGGGAAGAGATATGGGAACATATGTATGTGTATAACTGATTCACTTTGTTATAAAGCAGAAACTAACACACCATTGTAAAGCAATTACACTCCAATAAAGATGTTGAAAAAAAAAGTTACCTTGCCTCCTGAAAAACGGAGAAAATCTAATATCTCAGCTTCCCTCTGTTTTATTCACAATAACTCTACTATATTCATTTTGTCTTTCTCCCTTTCTTCCCTGCAGTCCCAGAATAAGAAGTGGCCCTCTTTCCTTTTCCTTTGTTTATCCCTCTTCATTTTCAGTCCCTTCTGTAACTGATTACATCTAGTCTTAAAAAACAAACTCTAGGACTTCCCTGGTGGTGCAGCAGTTAAGAATCCGCCTACCAATGCAGGGGACACGGGTTTGAGCCCTGGTCCAGGAAGATCCCACATGCCGCGGGATCTAAGCCCGTGCGCCACAACTACTGAGCCTGTGCTCTAGAGCCTGAGAGCCACAACGACTGAAGCCCACGTGCCTAGAGCCCATGCTCCACAACAAGAGAAGCCACTGCAATGAGAAGCCGGCACACCACAAGAAAGAGTAGCCCGCACTCGCCACAACTAGAGAAAGCACGCGTGAAGTAACAAAGACCCAACACAACCCCAAAATAAATAAATTAAAACAAACAAACAAACAAAAAACAAATTCTACTCATCTTATTCATTTCACTCTCAAATATCTGGAAAGAGTACCATGAATCCCATTTCCTCACCACAAAGTCACCCCTTAACTCTCTGGATCTGGTTTCCTTCCTACACTTTTCTGTACCTAGAACACAGATTGCCTCATAAGCAAAACCCTGAATGATCTTTTCTCTGCCTTCATCCTCTTTGACTTCTCTGCTTCACTTGACCCTGTTGCATATCTTCTTTAAAACTTTTTATAAAAACCACATTAATAAATTCCACTATGACAACATTAAAGCAAAATTTGAAAGAAAATATTTACCTCAACTTGCCAACCCTAGACAATTGTTTTTATTTTTCCACATTCTGTGCTTTTCCAATTTGTATAATACATATATATATATTTATATAAGTGCAATCACAGTATACATATATTTTAAAATTCTTCTTTTAAAAAACTTAATTGCAGATACTCTCCTTGTGTTACAGTCTTTCATATTTATCATTTCAATGGCCACATACAATTACATCCATCAGTAGATTTTTTTTATTTGACTATTCCCCTATTACTGGACATTTAGGCGACTCCCAATTTTTCTGTGCTTTGAATATTTTAAGGCATATAGCTTTTTGCTTCTTTGTAATCCTCTTCCTAGGACAAGTTCCCAGGGGTGAGATTACTAGATCAAAGAGCATGAATGTTTTTATAGAGCTTGATTTCCCAAAGGACTGCACAGTTTTCAACACCACAATGACATGCGAGTGTTCCATTTCCCTTGCAGCCCCAGCATTGGACTTTATTAGAAATCTCTTTGGATGGCTTAAACTTTAACTTATTAATTCCTTTCTTTGATTACTCATGGGCTTGAACACTTTCCCATATGTTTACTATTTGCACTTTCTCTTGGGTGAACTCTCTGTTCATATCCTTCTCCAATTGGTATCTTAGTGGTATTCTTATCTACCTAAATGTATTTTTATTTAACATACATTTTAACCCTTTGTCATATTTGATATAACTATTTCTTCCATTTATTGTAATACTTTTAACTTTAGTTTCTTATTTTATCCCCTTGCTTTGAAGTTTCTCTCTTCCTACTTTACTCTCTCTCATTACTTCTTCTCTTTCTCTTTTACTCCCTAAGTAAACAGAGTTCCAAGATCTGTCATAGTCATAGCATTGGGGGATTATTTAATCCCCTCCCCTCATCTGAGCCTTGATTTTTCTCTTGGAGAGAACATATGTGCATGTGAATACAATTCAGTTGACTCATAGTCCTTGAGAGTATCTCAGAAATCTTCTAGGGCCGGGGCACCCCCTCACTTTACAAAGGAGGAAACAGGCCCAGAGATATGACTTAGTAAATTAGGGGCAGAGCAGAGATGAGGCTCCAGGACCCCTGAATTCCAGAGCTCCTTCCATTACACCAGGCCAACTCAGTTCTGTCTGACCTTTCTCCCAAGCTCCACCTCTATGTCTTCAGTTGCCCACTGGATCTTCCATTGTTACTTCCAACCCAAAATGTCAAAAACTAAACTCCCTGAACCAGTTTCCCTACCTGTCTTGCTCATTTGTGTTCATGGCATCTTCTTTTCTCAAGTCACCTAGGCTTGAAAACACTCAGGCAACTTTGACTCTTTGCCCTCCCTATTTCACAAGATTCTGACATTTCTTCCTTCATCATTTCAATTACATTTGGCCTTCCTTTATGGTCCCAGTGCTACCATTCTAATACTGGCTCTTGTCACCTTCTCCCTGACTGACTGTCACTGCCTCCCAACTGGTCTTCCTTGCCGCCAGTCTTTCCTAGCACGATATATACAGTGCATATTGCCAGATTAATTGGCCCCAAAAGTGCTTTCAGTTTCACTCTCTCACTCAAAACTCTTTCATGGTTCCCCATTGTCTACAAGACATGTTGAAATCCCTTTGTCAGAAATTCAAGAGCACTAATGCATATGCCTCCCCATCATTAGCCTCACTTCTGCTCCCTTTGTCCTTTACTCTTTAAAATTAAATCCCTCTTGCCAGGTGGATGAGAAGTTGATCTGTGAACTTAGTTCTCGTTTCTCCATTCTTTAGTCAAAGCTTGTGCTGTGTCCAAAAAAAAAAAAAGAAATTCAAGAACACTTTTTCAGTTTTATTTTCCATTCCTCCCCAGTACAAATCTCTCTTCTCCAGCTACTTTGATCGCCTCATTCTTTTTCCAAATAAGACTTTCGCTTTCTCACCTCTCCACCTTTATTCTTCCTTTCCCATACTCTAGAATGCCCTCCCTTTATTTTCCCACTGTCTTTTTCCTACCCAGTGTCAAAGGCCAGGCTTAAGTCCCACTTTCTCTTTTTTTTTAAAAAAAAATTTTTTTTTTTTTTTTTTTTTTTTTTTGCGGTACACGGGCCTCTCACTGTTGTGGCTCTCCCGTTGCGGAGCACAGGCTCCGGACGCGCAGGCTCAGCGGCCATGGCTCACGGGCCCAGCCGCTCCGCGGTATGTGGGATCTTCCCAGACTGGGGCATGAACCCGTGTCCCCTGCATCGGCAGGCGGACTCTCAACCACTGCGCCACCAGGGAAGCCCCCCACTTCCTCTTTGAGGCCTTCTCTGCTGACTCTTACCCACAGTGACCTTCCTGGTCATTCCTACAGTAATTATTATCTATATCAGTCATTTGACACTTTTATTGTCTTTTGATATCGCTTATACTATTATCCTGAATTGTTATTTAAGTTTTTATGTGTGTTTGTTTTGAGTTCCTACCTGTAACCCCCTTGAGTTACTGTGATAGAGAGGAAAGAGCATAGAACTGAAAATCAGAAGAACCAAGTTGGAGCCCTAGTCATCAAGGCGGGGCTCAGGTACGTCACTTGGGTGAGTCACTCAGACTCTCTGAGCCACAGTTTCATCATCTGTAAAATGAAGATCATAATCTCAGCTTTAGGTACTCCAGATTGTGGCAAGACTCTGCAAATCTAGACAGCTAAGCAACTATAAATGTTTGTTATTTTATCATCCCATTTGCTTAATAAATGGTGCTTAATAAGTATTTTCTGAATAATTACATGTCAGTAATTCAGCTTAATGTTTCTTCTCCTGGGAATATTTCCATATTAAGAGGCCACAGAGCTCAAGGAGCCTAAAGATCTAGGGGTACTTCAGGAGCAGTGGAGGCTGGGAGGGCATTGGAAAGATATTTTGAAGGAAAGTAGGCCTGTCCAGCATATCTCACATCCTACTACACTGGCTACTCACTGCTTGGCTTACCTGTAAGGTTAACCTGGATGTGGAGTGAAGGAGATGGTACATCTGAGCTTCTGCTTTCCCCACATTTTCTACTACTGCATCCCACAATCCCTAACTGGTTATGCTAAATGCTTCACCTGAGACCTCTGTTCTCTTTCATTCATGTGATGAAAGCCAGTGTTTTGGTGAAGGAGGTGATGAGGAGTAGTAGAGAGAATAGCAATTTTAGTCAGATAACCAGATGTGGCTTTGAATCCTTGATCTGCTACTCACTAGCTGCATGATTTTGTACACGTTATTTAATCTCTCTGAGCTTCAGTTTCCTCACCGATAAACTAGAGATAGTAATACCTATTTGGCAGGGCTGTTGTGAAGTGTCAATGGAGTAATGGATGAAAAAACATCAGTTACGGGCTTCCCTGGTGGCGCAGTGGTTGAGAGTCCGCCTGCCGATGCGGGGGACACGGGTTCGTGCCCCGGTCCGGGAAGATCCCACATGCCGCGGAGCGGCTGGGCCCGTGAGCCATGGCCGCTGAGCCTGCGCGTCCGGAGCCTGTGCTCCGCAACGGGAGAGGCCACAGCGGTGAGAGGCCCGCGTACCGCCAAAAAAACAAAAAAACAAAAAAACAAAAAAACATCAGTTACAGTTCCTGTGGGTGGAAACCCTTTCTCAAAAGTTCTCAACTTTAGTGTAGCTGGATGAGGAACCAGAATTCTACATTTGGATTTGGTGCTGCTTAGAAGTGATAGTTAAGTACTAGCAAGGTAGTGAGAGCCCAGTAGCAATGTTGGACCCTGAAGTCTGTCTAGCCTGCACTGAGACTTCTCTGGGATGCTCATTTTCCTTATGGACAGCCCTAGTCATCTGGCATCAATGCTTAGTATCTGGGGAACTGTGAGAGTCGCTGGGGAAGAAACACTTACGGAAATGGGAAAATAGTCCCTGATGTGGGTCCAGGCACACCCGTTCCTTACCCAGGCTGATCGCCTGCCACCTGAGATAGAAATATCTGTAGGGGGGCTTCCCTGGTGGTGCAGTGGTTAAGAATCTGCCTGCTAATGCAGGGGACACGGGTTCGGGTCCCGGTCCGGGAAGATCCCACATGTCGCGGAGCAACCGGGCCCGTGAGTCACAACTACTGAGCCTGCGCGTCTGGAGCCTGTGCTCCGCAACAAGAGAGGCCGCGATCGTGACAGGCCCATGCAGCGCGATGAAGAGTTGCCCCCGCTTGCCACAACTGGAGAAAGCCCTCTCACAGAAACGAAGACCGAACACAGCAAAAATAAATTAATTAATTAATAAACTCCTACCCCCAACATCTTCTTTTGAAAAAAAAAAAAAAAAAAAAGGAAATATCTGTAGGGGATGGTGTCTGTGTGTGCCAAGCCCACCCCTCCCTCTCACCCAAGTGCTTCCCTAGCAGCCTGGAGGGACCGTGGCTCTGCTAGGGAAAAGGAAGAGACTCCAGGATGGTCCTGGCTGGCCTAGCTCCTGTGGCTCTGAGAACTTGGATGAGAGGCCTGTGGCATGGTAAGTGGGACTGCCTGGTTACAGGTTGAGGTGGAACATTCTTCAGTCCTGTTCTTTCTAGGTCCATGAGTCTTACCTTGCTCTGGGGTCTTCCAGTCCAGGAAAAAACAGGCAAAGTAGAGGGCTGGTAGCGGCCACTAGGATGTAAACAGAAGGTAAATGGACAATGGTTGCAAGATCCAAACTGATGAGGGAGCAGATCAGACCAAATTTGTGCTGCCAGCCGAACTAGACCATGTCCAGCCCCATTAAGAGCCCTCCAAACTCTCCAAGCGCCCTGGTCCTGGCCTTCTGCACAATCCAGCTCCTGCCTGTCCATCAGCCATGTCCACTTGTCCTTCAAACTTTCCCTCTATCATCTATCATACATTCCAGATGTATTTCTCTGCTTACCTGTCATCCCTGTCCACCTGCCCGCTCACCATCCCCCTACTCCTGCTCCCTGCCTGCCACCAGCTTTTCCCCCACTGCTTCCATTCATCCACCATCTTTTTCCTCTTGTCTCCTGTCTCCCTCCCTATTCATCATCCTTGAACTCTTGTTAAAACACTAGCTCACCCTCCCTTGTCCATATACTGTCTGTATCTCCCCATACTCCGTGCATACAGCATCTGCAGCCTTCTACTGTTCCCCGTACACCATTCTTGTCCCCTTGCCCTTTCACCATTCCTTCCATTATCTCTCCTCACTCCCTTCACTCCCACCATGCTACTACCACTCCCCTCCCAGAATGGAAAATTCTATGGTTCAAACACAGGCGATACTTCTCTAAGTCTGTAATGCTAATGCTTCCTCTGCCCCGCTCCCCATGCTTCCTTAAGATTTTGGACATATCACACTTATTCCATGGCCCTCATTTCTCCTCTCCAGATAGTGAGGGTTAGGAAGTGGCTGGAACTAGCTAGATCTACTCATAAGCAACATGACCCTGTTCCACCTCCCACCTCCACCTGTCCTTTCTGCCCCTGAGACTCTATCTCTTCCTTCTCCAGGGCACTCGGGGAACTTGAGACTCCTTGGCTTTACTCTGTAGTACCAACAGAGATGATCAAAGTCCAGAGATGAGACTTCTCATGAGCACAAAAGTCACCCCAGATCTGGTCCTGGCCTCTGACTCTGGCTTCTTGCCATGCTCTCTTGGATCAGTACACACATATGGCAAGGTCGCTCAGGGGCCAGTGCAGAAATACCAGACTCTGGAAGTGCTTAGGCTGCTTGAAACAAGGCATGATGCCCAGGAGACGAAGATCCCAGAACGGTGTTCCAACCAAAGTTACCACTAGCCTCTGGAAGCTCGCCCGATATTGAACGCATATAGTTATGAGGATTTTCATCTCCCTGTCCCGTCCTTGTCCAGCCCCACATCTACCACCCACTGAAGGGGGCAGGCTCTGGAGTGGTAAGGACTGCCCCATCAGTTCTGAGCCCTGGGCCTTGCCCATTTGCCCTTTGATTCCCTTTCCTGGTATTACTAGAACATAAGGATGAAGAAAAGGTGAGAAGGGCTGCTATCCGGTCCTAGTGATGCAGAGGTCCAGAGAAGGGAAACACCCCTTTCATCACAGGCCACTCTGAGACTGCTGGGGTTGTGACCTCAGGGAGATGGCTGGTGGGAAGGGAGCGCTGTGGGTTTGTGGGGGTGGGAGCACCTGGGATTAGATATCTGTTGCGGCTGTTGCCCTGAGGCAGCCTGGCTCGAGGCTGTCCCCCTCTTTTAATTTTCTATTATAAAAATTTGCCCCCGCACACAAAACTAGAGAATGCAAGAAATTTTCATTTTTGTGTTCATGTTTTATGTTCATCTTCAACAACTATTAACATTTTGCCATACTTGTTTCATCTATCTCCCAGCTCTTTTTTTTCCCCCCCTCGGAGTATTTTAAAGCAATTCTAAGACATCATGTCATTTCACCCCTAAATTTCACTATGCATCTACAAAAATTTGGATGTTTTCTTCGATAATAACAATGCCATTATCACCCTTAACAAAATTAATACTCCTCTAGTAATATCTAATATCCAGTCCATATACAAATGTCTTTTTATACTTGTTGGCCAAAAAGTTCCTTCAGTTTTTAAGTAAAAATAAAAGACACATTTTTCATTTTCACCAAGAACTTTATTGAACAACGTATTCACCGTTTCGTTCCACTACCTTCTGCCATTTTTCAGGCAACTTCATAATTCCATCTTCCCAAAACTTTTTATCTTTTTGAGCAAAGAACTGTTCCAGGTGCCTTTTACAGTCTTCCAGGGAATTGTAATTTTTTTCATTAAGAGAATTTTGTAAAGACTGAAATAAATGGAAATCCGAAGGTGCAATGTCTGGTGAATAAGGTGGATGAATCAGAACTTCCCAGCCAAGCTGTAACAGTTTTTGCCTGGTCATCAAAGAAACATGCAGTCTTGGGGTATCCTGATGGAATATTATGCATTTCCTGTTGACTAATTCCAGATGCTTTTTGTCGAGTACTGCTTTCAGTTGGTTTAATTGGGAGCCGTACTTGTTGGAATTAATCTTGGTTTTCTGGAAAGAGCTCATAATAGAGGACTCCCTTCCAATCCCACCATATACACAGCATCACCTTCTTTGTATGAAGACTGGCCTTTGGTGTGGTTGGTGGTGGTTCATTTCGCTTGCCCACGATCTCTTCCATTCCACATTATTGTACAGTATCCACTTTTCATCGCCCATCCCAATTTATTTTTTTAATTTGTTTTTTAAAATTATAATCATTTTATTTTATTTTAAATTTTATTGGTGTGTAGTTGCTTTACAATGTTGTGTTAGTTTCTGCTGTACAATTTGTTTTAGAAACAGAACGTTTTCGTTACGTTTAAGTAGAGAATCGCATGCGGAAATACGGTCAAGAAGGTTTATTTCACTTAACTCACGTGGAACCCAAGCATCAAAGCGATTAACATAACCAAGCTGGTGCAAATGATTTTCAACGCTTGATTTGGATATTTTGAGTATGTCGGCTGTCTCCCGCGTTGTATAAGGTTGACTGTTCTCAATTAATGTCTCGATTTGATCGCTATCAACTTCAACTGGTCTACCTGACCATGGAGCATTGTCCAGTGAGAAATCTCCAGCACGAAACTTCACAAACCACTTTTGACACGTTCGACCAGTCACAGCGCCTTCTCCATACACTGCACAAATCTTTTTTTGTGTTTCAGTTGCGTTTTTACCTTTCTTGAAATAATAAAGCATAATATGCCAAAAATGTTGCTTTTGTTCTTCCATCTTCAATATCAAAACAGCTACACAAAAGTTCACCAATTTTGGTAAGTTTTTTTTTAAATGCACGCTGATATGACAGCTGTCACAATACAATCTAACAAAATTGTTTCGAATGAAGTTAAAGACAACTAAGTGCTACTAGAGCCATCGTATGGAAAAAAAACCAAACGAACTTTTTGGCCAACCCAATAGTTGGTTAATTTGAATCAGGATCTAAACAAGGTCCACTGATTTTATTTGGATGTTATGCCTGTTAAGTCTCTCTCTTTAATTGTTCATTGTAAAATAAAACCCAGATACAGAAAACCACCTAAAACAAATATGGCTTAATGAATTTTTATAAGACAAATACCTTGTGGCCACCGTTAGGTCAAGAAATAGAAGTTTTTCACCCACACCAGAAGCCTCCCATGTGCCCTATTACAGTCACAACTCTCTTTCTCCTCCCAAAGTAACCATTATCTCTGACATTTAGAGGAATCGTTCCCTTGCATTTCTATGGTTTTATTACCCAAACACACTTCCCTAATGACTATGGTTTAGTCTTGTCCATTAAAAAGATTACTATAACCCTTAAAATTTCTTTTTTGTAAACGTTTTATTTGAGAATAATTCTAGATTGATAGGAGAGTTGCAAAGATAGTGTGGAGAGTTCCCTATACCCTTCACCCTGCTTCCCCTTACGTTACCATCTTATGTAACCATAGTACAGTTATCACAGCTAGGAAACCAGTATTGTAACATTACTGTTAACTCCAGACTTTATTCGAATTGCACTAGTTTTTTTCTACTAATGTCCATTTCTGTTCCAGGGTGCCATCAAGTCCCATGTTGTATTTAGTCATCGTGTCTCCTTAGTCTTCTCCAGTCTGTGACAGTTTCTTCGTCTTTCCTTGTCTTTTATGACCTTGGCATTTTGTAAGAGTTTAGATCTCTTTTAGTTTCCAGCTTCCCCCTCCATCCCTTTCTTTTCCTGATCATTTATCTGTTGAACAACCCTCATTTGACCTGGAGAATCTCCTACAGCCTGGACTCCGCTTGCTGCGTGTCTGTATTTCCCCTAGATTGGCAGTTGGATTCAAACACTGGATCAGACTCAGGTTTGAGCCCTCCAGCAAGATCTTCATTTACTTTTTTTTTTTTTTTTTTTTTTTTTTT
>NW_006798085.1:1043401-1077435 GCF_000442215.2 Lipotes vexillifer
CGCGGGCCTCTCACCGTCGTGGCCTCTCCCGTTGCGGCTCCGGACGCGCAGGCCCAGCTGCCATGGCTCACGGGGCCAGCCGCTCCGCGGCATGTGGGATCTTCCCGGACCGGGGCACGAACCCGTGTCCCCTGCATCGGCAGGCGGACTCCCAACCACTGCGCCACCAGGGAAGCCCTTCATTTACTTTTAATACAGAACAATCCCACTTCCTACCCTCCTTTTTCCCCTGCCATTGACCTGTCAAAGACTGTTCTCCCTTGGAGTTAGCCTATCTTCCAGACCTCAGCACCACCTCCCATGAGCAGGGGTGAGCCCCACGTACAGGCCAAAGTGGTGGCGGGGGGCAGCAAAGCCCTCATTCTTCTTTCTGACTCCCATCTCTTACCTTGTTATAACTTCATGCCCAATGAAGCAAATTGAGTTGTAGATTTTTTTGTTTTTTTTTTTTGTTCTTTGTTTCTGTTTGATTTTCACACCTGAAGTCGGTATGCTTCTAAAGGGATATGGACCATATCTTATTTTTAAATGCATCTTAAGTATTTAAAAGCATCTCAGTATTAAATAAACAATCAGTGAGTGAGTATCTTAGTTTGAGGTCTGTGGTTTCTTCTGGGTAATGAGATCACAGGAGTCCTATAGAGGAGTGTGTCCTGGGGACATGAGTGGGGGGACAAAAGGCTGTACAGAAATAGAGGACAAGGGGCACGTTGCAAAACAGGAAAAGAAGAATGAGAGGAAGGAAGGCAAGTGTTGACCTTTGAGTCGGTTTGGCAAAAGACAGAGTACTGCATACTTTGCCTTCTCTGCACCTGGAGGGCTGTCCCCACTCCAGCTCTTCCTGCTAATTGAATATCAGCCCGGCCCTGTAGCAAGTTTGAGCATTCAGGCATTACAGCATGTCCTGCAATCTGTGTTGACATCCCTGTGCTTGAAGGTGAGGACTAGCCCCTGGCAATACAGGGGAGATTAGCATTCTGTCTTTCCAGAATAGGATTTTCTGGGGCGACATTAACTCCCTCTCCATGCCCTCTCGTCCTTGTAAATTGTCTTCCTCAGGACTGCTCCTAGATTAACTTTTAATAATTTGTGCATTTTCAGTTTTTCCCCTTTATTTCTCCCACCTCCCTCACACCCCCCAAAAAAAGAGGTCAGTTGTTGAGAAGACACAGAGTATTGATCTGTACACATATTTTTTTCTTTTAACAGCAGATCGCATCCTTTGGTTTCAAGTTTTAATATTTAAAATGTCATAGACTTCCATATAATAATAGTTGTATTTTTAATATCCATTGATTGAGAAATATATAACAAACGAAAGCACTATGGCTATACATCATGACAGTATACATAGTGATATTTGAAAAAAAATGTGTAAGCATATTTTTTATTCATTCTAGACAGTGCTTGGGCCATATAGGAATTTCCAGAATGCTTGTAATAATTGTTACTCCTTGCCCCCCACAGTGGTCTGCTGCTTACAGGTTAGAAACAATGGCTTGTTTGCTTTTTTCAAAATGGAGGTTGATTTATTATTTTTCCTGATTATAAAAGTAATCCATGTAATTGATAAAAATTTCAGACTACGCAAGGAAACGAAAGTGACTCATAAACTCACAATCCAGAAATAACAACTGTTAACTGTTCACATCCTGGTATCCCTCTTTCTTGACTTTTTCCTGTATGAATATAGAGATAAATATTGTGTCACTGTGAAGAGTTTGGGCTCTTGAGTCCAACGTATCCCAGTCTGTAACTCAGCTCTGCCACTTAAGTGAACTATGGCAAATTACTTAACTGCTTAGTGCCTCAGTTTCCTCATCTCTAAAAGATGAGTATAATACCTACTGATACCATTGGGTTGTCATGAGGGTAAGTAATTAATGTAAAGGTTTTTCTTCAGTGCCTTGTTTATTTATATGCTCATATTTAAAGCTCAATAAATGTTAGTTATATGTATAATTTCTTAATCAAAATGAAATCATATTCTCTGTACTGTTTTGTAACCTGTTTTTTCACCTAAGAGTATATGATGGACATTTTTTTCATGTCAATTTTCTTCTATCACATCATCATTTCATTGTATGGATATACCATGATTCATTTAACCAATCTCCTATTACGGAGGAAGCACTAATTTTTAGACATGCCTCTTTCACTATCTGGTCAGACTTCTAGGTCTTTTAATGGTAGGTGAAAGGTCACTGATCAGAAACCGTCACGTACCCGCAGCCCCTTCAGTGGGCACTGCTCAGTTTCCTCTTTCCCAGCAGTTTTTAGGATTTACTGGTGCAAAAAGCGGACCACTTCCTCAAGCCTCAGTTAACCCAGGTAAGGTCCAGGGACCAGGTAGTGTGGTCAGCAGAGTCGGCCTCTCTCTGCCAGGAAATGACTAGGTCTGAAGAAAGGGCTTGACCCTCTTCTCCAAACAGCTCAGGAAACAGGTTTCTTGAAGGCCCCCTATATACTAGACCTGGCAGGGCTGCTGCTTAGTTTCACCTCCGCTCAAGCTCAGGAACGTTTAAACACAAGCCAAGTCCGAGGCTGAGGTGAAGTGTAGAAAAATGGGTTTTGGAGCTTGTCTTCCCTGGTGGCGCAGTGGTTGAGAGTCCGCCTGCCAATACAAGGCACACGGGTTCGTGCCCCAGTCTGTGAAAATCCCACATGCCGCGAAGCGGTTAGACCCGTGAGCCATGGCTGCTGAGCCTGCGCGTCCGGAGCCTGTGCAACAGTGCGAGGCCCGCGGACCGCAAAAAAAAAAAAAAAAAAAAAAGAGATGAATGGATAAAGAAGATGTGACACATATATACAATGGAATATTACTCAGCCATAAAAAGAAACGAAACTGAGTTATTTGTAGTGGGGTGGATGTACCTAGAGTCTGTCATATAGAGTGAAGTAAGTCAGAAAGCGAAAAACAAATACCATGTGCTAACACATATATATGGAATTAAAGAAAAAAAAAGGTTCTGGGCTTTCCTGGTGGCGCAGTGGTTGAGAGTCTGCCTGCCGATGCAGGGGATGAGGGTTCGTGCCCCGGTCCGGGAAGATTCCTCATGCCGCGGAGTGGCTGGGCCGGTGAGCCATGGCCGCTGAACCTGCGCTTCCGGACCCTGTGCTCCGCAATGGGAGAGGCCACAACAGTGAGAGGCCTGCAAAAAAAAAAAAAAAAAAAAAAAAAGGTCTTGAAAGGTGTGGATCACTGAGATCAGCCTGTATCCAGCAAAGATCAGTATAAGTAATCCGTTGTATCAATACGTTGGTTTCTATGCTTTCATATTGTTTTCTTTTCTTTTTGAGAAAAAAATTTTTTTTTAATCTAGTCTCACCTGAACTAAGAATGAGAGTGATTGCAATTCCCTAGGCCAGAGACTTCCTTGGTATGTGGGTGGTCCTGGTCACCATGAAATGTATCAAAGAAATTAGGAAACCTGGGAATGTGAGAACTGATTGTTAGTAAGTACACTGATCCTTTCTTTTCTTCCCCCACCCTTTTTATTTTAACATGACCTCACAGAATTGTACTAATTGTAATCCTTGGTTGATGACACACTCTCATTGTTTATGGATGTCCCCCTTCCCTCTTATCTATCATCTATCTATCTATCTACCTACCTACCTATCGTCTATTTATCTACCTATCATCTATCTATCTATCTATCTGTCTATTTATCTATCTACTTTTGCAGTAGGAATTGCCCTCTTAAGCACTACACATGAGAAGTACTGTCTTGCCCCTGTGTCACAACTTAGCAGCTACTTGTCTGGTCTTGGCCTTCACTTTCTTCTCAGACGTCTGAAGGTATCTTCTTCTTCTTCTTCTTCTTTTAGTTTATTTTATTGAAGTGTAGTTGATTTACAATGTTGTGTCAATTTCTGCTATACAGCAAAGTGATTCAGTTATACATATATATTCTTTTTGATATTTTTTCCCATTATGGTTTATCACAGGATATTGAATACAGTTCCCTGTGCTACACAGTAGGACCTTGTTGTTTATCCATTCTATATATTGAAGGTACTGTCTTGATGCTACAGCTTTGGTAATAGAGTTCTTTTCCTTATCTTCAGTCCCTGACCTGGTAAGGATTCATGACAGCAGCATCAAATCCTTAGGTGAGTTCTGTCACAATAGGATGTGGATGGCAAATAGCCAAAGTAGGTCATGGGGAAGGATGGACAGGCATCAATATTCCCTAAAGCCGATGCCTGGTCCTATGGAGAGGTGGATATCAGAAACGAGTTGAAGTTCTAAGATCTGGGAAGTCAGCAAGGTGTGGATGGAGGTCAAGGCAAGAATAAACCAAAAGGCAAGGCCATTCCAAAATGGCCTTATCCTTCAAGTGGCACTGCCTGCCTCTGGCTATCTGCCTATTCCTTTTTAAGCCTGTTTTGCTGCTAAACAATTGGATGAATTCATGCTGTGTGGTGTGTGCAGAAATAGCCAAACTGTGGGTGGCAGGAATCATGGATTTGTTTAGTGCAGTGGGAGTGAAAACCAGAGTTTGCAAAGAAAGAACCTGTCATATCACCGAACATGGCTGGGCAGATGCTAACTAGGAAGCTGCTTCAGTTTCCCCGATGCCACTGGACTCTGAGGGACTAAGCACTGATCAGTCTGAAGAGGAACGGTTTATTGGTTGCAAACTGGTGCCTAAGCACCCTCAAGGGATTCTTTCTAACTCTTAAGTCCAGGCACATTTATCTCATACTTCACATTTATCTCATACTTTATATCCCTGATATAGTTGTTTACCTCGCAGGCCCCCTGATGTTGCTGGAAGATTTTCCTTCCCCATCCTTTTCACCTTTGATGCCAGAGAGTCATAAAGAATCATCAAATTCATCTTATCTTCTAGGAGACGCTAACTGGTGTGGCTTGTCTTTTTCAAGGCCCCACCTTTGTCTTATAAGGTAGAGTACACTTGCTGAAGTTTCTGTAGCTGCTGGGAGGTGGGTGAAGAGGGCTTCCCTCCCTACTGCAGGGTAGTGGGGAATTACATCAGCTTGTGTTGTCCTCTCCTGTTCTAAAAACAAAACTTTGCATAAGGTTTGTTTGGCCTGTGGGAATGGCCGAACAAACCACGTACATGCAGGAGACATGTAGATGCAAGAGGGGCCAAGCCCTCCAAGCTGAGTTACCAGTTGCAAACTCAAATGTCTCTAGGAACCAGGGGTACTAGAAATGAGGGAACAGGCTGAGAGTCATAATAGGGAATGGTGGGGATTGTGGTGAACTAGAGAGGGCATGCTCCTTCTACAGGCCTTCAAGGTTAGTTTTTCCAACTTTTTCTTGTAAAAAATATTCAAGCATACAGGAAAGTTGAAAGAATAGTATAATACACACCTGTATATCATCTACCTCTTCAAGTCAACGATTGTCAGTATTTCACATATTTATTTTATCTGTCTCTCTCTATAGGAATTATGTACATATGTACGTATATATGTATGTGGGTTTTCTTTTTCTGAACGATTTAAAATTTTTAAAATGACAATAACTGGATTGTCTAAACAAAACGCAACTGCAGACAGATTTGGCCCAAGGGCCACTCATTTGTGATCACTGGGGAAGGACTGGACACAGACCAAGTGTGGGGAGCCAAGAGGAAGTCTTCGGAGTCCAGTTAACACCCAGTTAACACTGAGAGCTCCTACGCAGAGCAACGGGGGCACCAGCAGAAATGGGCCTGGCCTTCCTACTCCTCCCCTACCTTCTTGTTTCTGAAAAGAATATATAATCTTTTTCAGATCGGCTAGGGGTCTACTTTTTCTTTTCTTCGTGTTTTTGTGAGATGTATCATATGTATAGAGGAATTTAAATAATAATGAAGACATTATTATGATATGTTGTTCTATATTATTCATTTTTATAATTATAATATATAATAACTAATATTTATATAATAATGAGGACACACATGTATTTACCACCCAGCTAAAGAAATAATATGCTACCAGTAGCTTCGAAGGCCCTTGAGTGCCTCTCCCTAATCTCCTTCCCCTCATCTCCTCCCCTACCTTGAATAACCTCTGTGCTGATGTGTTTGTCTGTCATTCCCTTTCTTTTATTTGTAGTTTTATCACATATGTTGTTTAGTTTTGCCTACTTTTGTGTATATATGTGTGTGTGTATATACACACATACACACATATATATGGTATTTCTCTCTAACTTGATCGTTTCCACTCAACACTAAGATTTTGAGTTTCATCTTTGTTGACATATGTAGCTTTGCTTTTTGTATTCCATTGTATGAATATGGGTGGATGTACCATGGTTTATTCATCCATGGTCTTATTTATGGACATTTGGGTTGTTTCCAGCTTGTTTTTGCTATTATGAACCCTGTTTCTAGGACATTCTTATCCATGTCTTGTAGTGCTCATGAGTAAAAGTTTCTCTAGGGTATATGCCTAGGAGTGGAACTCCTGAGTCATAGGTTCTGTGCAGATTCGGTTTTACTAGGACATGCTAAATTGTTTCCCAAAGTGATTATATCATATGCTTTCAGCAGAGTGTGGGTACGCATTCCTCCATATCCTAACACTTGGCTTTAACTGACTTTTAAATTCTTGCCAATCAGTTTAGTGTCAAATGCTACCTTGTTGCAGTTTTAATTTGTATTTCCCTAATTACTAAAGAAGTTGAGCATCGGTTCTTATACTTATGGGCCATATTTCTTCTGGAAAATATCTGCTTACGTCTTTTACTCATTTTTTTTATTGGTTATCTTTTACTTAATGATATGTAGGAGCTCTTGACACAGTCCATATACTAATCCTTTGTCAGTTGGGTGCTGTGAATGTCAGTATACCAATTTATAATAAGGAATAGAGTACCTGGCCTCTAGGGCCAGACTGGGTTCAAATCCCAGCTCCACCCTTCACCAACTGTGTGATCTCAGGCAGTTAACCTCTCTGTGCCTCAGTTTCCTTAACCTCTTTGAGCTTCGTTTTTCTCATCTGTGGAGTACCTAACCTACAGAGTTACTGTGCCAATTAAATAAGTTAATATATGTAAAGTACTTAAGATGGTACCTGGTCCCTTTTAATCAACATATGCATTTCAATAGAATGTTCCTTAGGGGCAGGGATTTTGTTTTGATTTGTCTACTAATTTAACCTAGGGACCATTAACAGTGCCTGGCACATAGTAGGTGCTCAATAATATTTGTTGAATGATCTTTCTCCTCGTTTGTAGATTGTCTTTTCTCTTTCTTTAGAGATTTTAAAAAGTTCTTAGTTTTAATGTAAATGTATCAATCCTTTGTGTGTTGTTTTAATAAAAATTTCCCCATCTGAGAATATGAAGATATTTTTCTATACTTTCTTCCAAAATTTTAAAAGTTTGTTGTTCTTAAAATTTTTTTAATAACTTTGGGAAAAAGACAGAGATGCAAAAATAGCAGGTTTAGTTACTTAGAGAAAACGTTAAAATCGCCACAAAAGTCGATTTGAGTGCTTTTCAGTCTGTAAATGGGATTAAGCTAAGCCTCTTAGCTCCTCTTCAAGCTCATTCCTCCATGTTCTTAGCCTCAGGGCTGAGTGTTCCGTTCTAGGCCTTCCCCCCTCACCTCTTTAGCCTCAGGTTTTCTCTAAAATTTCTTAAAGTCAATTACTCATAGAAGGACATAAGTAAAATCTATTTTATATCTCATTCATTCATTCAACAAATACTTATTGTGTGCCAACTATTGTATACAGTGTTCTAAGTGCTGGGATTTCAGCAGTGTACTAAACAAGGTCCCTGTCCTCATGATGCTTATATTCCAGGGAGGGATGACAACAACAACAAAATAAATATATGGTGCCAAATGGTGATATATTCTGTGAAGTAAAAGAAATCAGAGTAAGGGGGATGGGGATGGGGCTGCCATTTTAGGTAGATTGGTCGGGGAAGACATGTGGCTATCAAGGGGAAGAGCCATTCCAGAGAGAAGGAACAGCAAATACAAAGGCCCTGAGGCAGGAGCATACTTGTTCAAGGAATTTATTCAAGGAACAGCAAGCAGATCTTGTGGCTGGAGTGGAGTTAAGAACAAGTAGAGAAAATAGTAGGAAGTGGAGTTAGAAGGATGGTGGTAAGGTTAACCATGGTAAGTCACTGAGGAAATAAGTTATCTTGGATCATCAATGGCTACGTGTTGGGTAGAAGCAAGGCCTAGGGCTGGCTTCCTATTCTGGTCTCCTGGTCTCTGGTTTCTCTTCCCTTCTATACTACTACCCACTTAATCTTTTGAGGATTCCTTCTGTACTACCACTTTCAGGGGTCCTCTATTGCTTATGAGATAAGGGCCAAATTACACAGCCTTACTCATGCTGTTCCTCTATCCAGAACACTCTCTCACCTCTTCTTTGCTCAAGGTCACATGATCAATACAGTCAAGACAAGAAGCCAGTTGTCTTGACTCCAGTCATAATAATCAGAGCATGTTAGAATAAGAATGATTTGTTAATTAGGATGTAGGTTCAGTGAATGTGACAGAGATCCAAAATAAAATGTAGTTTACGTAAGATAAAGATCTATTTCTCTCTCTTTCAGACCCAAAGATGAAGTGGCTATTGTGCCAGGCTACTCAGTGAAGTTGTCAGGGGCCCAGGCCCCTCCATCCCTAAGGTGTTGCCTTTATTTGCATGATCCAAGATGGCAGCCTCTAAATGACCTCTCTGCTTTGGTATTTGTCCTTTTTGAAAAAATATTGTTTTATTTTATTTTATTATTTATTTATTTTGTCTGCGTTGGGTCTTCATTGCTGCATGCAGGCTTTCTCTACTTGCAGTGAGCGGGGGCTACTTTTTGTTGTGGTGCACGGGCTTCTTATTGCGATGGCTTCTCTTGTTGCAGAGCACGGGCTCTAGGCACATGGGCTTCAGTAGTTGCAGCACACTGCCTCAGTAGTTGCGGCACGCGGGCCCCCTAAAGCACGTGGGGTTCAGTAGTTGCGGCGCGTGGGCTCAGTAGTTGCGGTGCACAGGCTTAGTTGCTCCACGGCATGTGGGATCTTCCCGGACCAAGGATCGAACCTGTGTCCCCTGCGTTGGCAGGCAGATTCTTAACCACTGCACCACCAGGGAAGTCTGGTATTTGTCCTTTTAAATTCTATTTTTTACAAGGCAGCTAGAGGAAGGCTTCTAAACTGTAAGTCAGATTTTGTCATTCCCTTGCTCAAAACCAATAATGAGGGAGATCTCGAGACAGACATGAAGTGATTTCCAGGATATACTTTAAGTGAAAAAAGTAAGATACAGAATAGCATATACAGCTATGCAACCTTTAGTCAAGAAGAGGAGGGATATGAATATATATGTGTACATACAAATATATCATATAAATGCTTCTAATTGGAAAAAGAACTCTAGAAGGAAAAAAAAAACAACAAATCAACCTTCCCCGTAGAGACAGGGAAGGAAAAGTTTAGAGGGGGTAGAGTTGGAAGTGAAGCTTATTGGTACACTGCATTATGTGAGCTAACAACTGTGGACAGGATGATAGAAATAGGAAAACATCCTTGTAGAACTTCTGATGAAATTAACTGTGACATGTAATGATCATCACTGACTGCTATAACCATGAGGTGAAGGTTGATGTGGAATGTTACAATGAAAAGATCAGGCTATCACCACCCACACTTCAGATTCATCTCAGAAGCACTAAAAGGGGGATAACCTCAATGTGAAGCATGTACCCATCAAGTACTCTTACTTTCAAAATTGAACCTGAATCTAAACAAGCCTCTGGCTAACTTCCAGTTTACAGAAAATAGGAAGGATAAAGGAACAACTTAAAAGACGCCATGAGGAAGCTAACAGACAAATCCAGAATATGGGCTTTTTATAAGACAATGGTCTAGTTTCTTCAATAAGTCAATGGCTTGAAAAAAGTGGGGGGTTGGGGGAGAGGACCGCTGTAGATTAAAATAATTGATGGAACATCATAAGCCAACTGTAAAAAAAACTATTTGGAAGGCAAGGAGGGAAATGTGACTGTGGACTGCGTATTAGATGATGCTAAGGAAGCATAGTTAATTTTTTTTGGTGTGATAATGGCTTTATTGTTATATAATGGTCATAATTTTTATTTTTATTTTTTATTTTTTTGTGGTACGTGGGCCTCTCACTGTTGTGGCCTCTCCCATTGCGGAGCACAGGCTCCGGACGCGTAGGCTCAGCGGCCATGGCTCACGGGCCCAGCCGCTCCGCGGCATGTGGGATCTTCCCGGACTGGGGCATGAACCCGTGTCCCCTGCATTGGAAGGCGGACTCTCAACCACTGCGCCACCAGGGAAGCCCGGTCATAATTTTTAGATGTGCCATACATAAGGGCGAAATTTGCTTTAAAGCACTTCAGCTTAAAGAACAAGAGTTGGGATAGATGAAGCAAGTGGCATTATCTTAATAGTTGTGGAATCCAGAACTTCCATGGAAGTTCATGATTACTATTCTCTCTAGTTTTGTATGTGTTTAAAATTTTTCATACTAAAAAAAAAATATTAAGCCTTCCAACAACTCCTCATCTCACTTAGTAGAAAATCCAGTGCTATCACATTGTCTTATGAGGTCCTATTTGATTAGCCCCTGTCTACCTCTGTCACCTCATCTTTCATTCTCCTGTTGTTCATTCCACTTCAACCAGTTACCAGGCAATCTTTTTAAAAAATTTTTTTAAATTGAAGTATAGTTGATTTACAATGTTGTGCTAGTTTCAAGTGTACAGCAAAATGATTCAGTTATATATACATCTATATCTATTTTTTTCAGATTCTTTTCCCTCATAGGTTATTACAAAATATTGAGTATAGTTCCCTGTGCTATACAGTAGGTCCTTATTAGTTATCTATTTTATATAGAGTAGTGTGTATCTGTTAATACCAAACTCCTAATTTATCCCTACCCCCTTCCCGCTAACCCTGCTTTCCTCTTTGGTAACCATATGTGTGTTTTCTATGTCTGCCAGGCAATCTTGTTATTCCCTGAACATGCCAGGCTCTTTGTCCTTGCTGGTCCCTCTGTTAGAACTCTTCTCCCCGCCATGCTAACGTGACTGGATGCCTCACTTCATTCAAATGTCTGTTCCAACAACACCTTTCCAGGGAAGGCCTCCCTCACCACCCTAGCTGAAATAGGACTCCCCATCACACACTGGTCCCTTATTGGCTTTATTTTTTTTCATGGCACTTAGCACTATCTGAAGATGCTTGCTTGCTTGCTAAATCTGCCTCCCCTAACTAGAATGTAAATTCTGTGAGGGCAAGGTCTCTGTTTTACTCAGTTCTCCAATCCTAGCATCTAGAGCAGTGCCTGTCACATAGTAGGAGCTCCATAAAACATTTGTTGAAATGGCAAAAGAATAGTGTCGTGACAGTTTAAAAGCCCTGAGTGACGTGGCACAGACAGCAATTCATGCTGACACATTTGCTGAACTGCTAATCCTCTAGGAACAGCGTGTGCTGTGATGCTCTGTATATGTCATATGGTGGGAGAGATCTTGGGGATAAGAAGTGAGGCATCTCCCAGACTCTGCTTGTCTTCAGGGAGGACTTGTTTGCACAGATGTTTTGGGGCTGTGTCTCCAGGCTGTTGGGTTTGTCAAGGGGGTGGAGTCCCCTTCCAGCTATCAGCATGACTGCTCTGTTTTCTGACTCACCAGTTCCCAGTTCTGGGCAATCCCTAAATTCAGTTTTCTTCCAGTTACTGGGGAAAAAAGGCAAACTGCCTATTGAGAAAAAGCACCAGGTCCTGAGAGCCAGAGATTAGGCTCTTAAATTTTCTTAGTTTTTCCTCAGTCATTATGCCTTGACACTGTGGTGGTTTTTGTGGAGGCATAAAAAGTGGGAGGATCCATGTGATAGCCTTGGACCCGGGGGCAGCAGTGAGTCTGAGGGTCTCTTCCCACCCCCAGCAAGGAACCCTGCCCCTCATCTGTATTCCCTCTGACCGCTTTGCATTGTCCCTCTTGATACCCTCTTGTTATGCAGCCACAGGCGAGACGTGAGCTTGGGCCTGTGGCACTCTTGAACAAAGCCTGTTCAGACATGTCTGTGCAGAGACCCCATTCAGTTCTTCAGCTCAACAAATTCTGAGGGATCTTGGCCACTGATTTTGCTGCACACTCAGACTATAGTGTTTTGCCATTGGGTCGAGGTCTTGCTTTGGCCTAGAAAGCACCACTGTCAAGGACAAATCTTCGTAGGCCCTGAGGAAACCCCCTCCATTTTCTCCCAAGGGAAGAGACCATGAGGGAACTGTAAGCAGAGAGACTCTAAATCCTGTCAAAACCCAAAATTCAACCCAGTAGATTTGAAGATCTAATTTGCTTTATTAGATGATTCATGAATCTGTCAGCATCCCATCTAGCAACCAGAAGGAACCTCCCAGGAGCCGTACAAAACAGAAGGCTTTTATAGAAAGGAAGTTGGGGAGAGGAAGTCATTAGCAAAAGAAAAGAAAGGGTGGGGACTTCCCTGGTAGTCCAGTTGCTAAGACTCCGCACTCCCAATGCAGGGAGCCTGGGATCAATCACTGGTCAGGGAACTAGATCCTGCATGCAGCAATGAAGATCCCGCATGCCACAACTAAGACCCAACACAGGCAAATAAATAAATAAATATTTAAAATAAAAAAAGAAAAGAAAAGAAAGGGTTATTTTGGGCCAAGACATCTTCTTTTTTTATTTTTATAAATTTATGTATTTATTTATTCATTCATTCACTCATTTATTTATTTAATTTTGGCTGCAGTGGGTCTTCGTTGCTGCGAGCGGGCTATCTCTAGTTGTGGCAAGCGGGGGCTACTCTTCATTGCTGTGCGCGGGTTTCTCATCGTGGTGGTTTCTTTGGTTGCGGAGCACGGGCTCTAGGTGCACGGGCTTCAGTAGTTGTGGCATGTGGGCTTCAGTAGTTGTGGCACGTGGGCTTCAGTAGTTGTGGCTCACGGGCTCTAGAGCGCAGGCTCAGTAGTTGTGGCGCACGGGCTTAGTTGCTCCATGGCATGTGGGATCTTCCTGGACCAGGGCTCGAACCCGTGTCCCCTACATCGGCAGGAGGATTCTTAACCACTGTGCCACCAGAGAAGCTCCCAAGACATCTTCTTTTTGTGAGGAAGGGAACTAGCAGGTTGCCTCTTCCTACTCTTGGGGGGGCATGGGGCAGATAGAGAGGGCCCACATGAGGGGTTACCTCATTGGTGCTGACCAGAGAGTTCCGGACTGGTTGATTAAGATTACATTCCTGGGGAAGGTCAAAACTGCAATTAGGTTAGCTATCATGGGTTTAGGTTAGTTTTGGCATCGTGGGCTTTAGCACAAGTGATGCCATTTGGGTCTGTGGTTTTTCTCTTTAACATTTTGAATTGGTTATTATTAGTATACAGGAAAATTTGATTGTTGCATATATTATCTTGTATTTAGCCATTTGATTGAACTCTCTTATCAATTCTAACAATTTCTTAGTTTATTCTCTTGAGTTTTTAAATTAAACAATCATATTGTTTGCAAATAACTTGTAACCTATTGGTTCCTGGACCAAGTTCAGTCATTAAGCTGCCATAAGGTAGATTCATATCCTACTGGTGCAGTATAATACATTCTAATTTGTTCCTGAAAACTCATCTGACATTAAAAATACCAAAATTGATAAGGAAAATAAATGAAGAAGAAAAGAAAATCCAAATATATGTTTTGCTTTGCCATACGCAGGCCTCTCACTGTTGTGGCCTCTCCCGTTGCAGAGCACAGGCTCCAGACGTGCAGGCTCAGTGACCATGGCTCACGGGCGCAGCCACTCCACGGCATGTGAGATCTTCCCGGACCGGGGCACGAACCCGTGTCCCCTGCATTGGCAGGCGGACTCTCAACCACAGCGCCACCAGGGAAGCCACCAAATATATGTTTTTCAAAGATACTTATGAACCATGTAATACAAAACACTAAATAAAACACTAAAAAAATGTTACATTATAAATGCTTTAAATGCTACATTAACACATGAAAGAATGCTCAACATCATTAATCATTAGAGAAATGCAAATCAAAACTACAATGAGATATCATCTCACACTGGTCAGAATGGCCATCATCAAAAAATCTAGAAACAATAAATGCTGGAGAAGGTGTGGAGAAAAGGGAACCCTCTTGCACTGTTGGTGGGAATGTAAATTGATACAGCCACTATGGAGAACAGTATGGAGGTTCCTTAAAAAACTACAAATAGAACTACCATACGACCCAGCAATCCCACTACTGGGCATATACCCTGAGAAAACCAGAATTCAAAAAGAGTCGTGTACCAAAATGTTCATTGCAGCTCTATCTACAGTAGCCAGGACATGCAAGCAACCTAAGTGTCCACTGACAGATGAATGCATAAAGAAGATGTGGTGCACATATACAATGGAATATTATTCAGCCATAAGAAGAAACGAAATTGAGCTATTTGTAGTGAGGTGGATGGAACTAGAATCTGTCATACAGAGTGAAGTAAGTCAGAAAGAGAAAAACAAATACCATATGCTAACACATATATATGGAATCTAAGAAAAAAAAAAGGTCATGAAGAACCTAGGGGTAAGACGGTAATAAAGATACAGACCTACTGTTGCGGTCCGGGAGCCACACGGTAAATGCGACCCGTGTCCCAACCAAGGACACCCGAGAATCACCAACACCAAGCAGAAAGATTAGCAAAGGATTTATACAAGTACAAGTATAGAAGCTTACACAAACTGTCCGGACAGGGTCCCACTCGGAGAGAAGTGAGTGAGACCCAGACTAACAGTCGGGCGAGGCCTTTATACCCTTCACAGGACGGGAAGTTCCCAAGGCGGGAGGGAGCTGTTTAATTTTGAATCAGCCAATCAGGAACCCGGTTCTTCCTGCCCCAAGCAAGCAAGTTTCTTACAGAAGCCAAAATGTGCTGTTAGCCCTGAAGCTGTTCTTCCGTTTCTTTTGTCACACTGCTAGAGAATGGACTTGAGCATATGGGGAGGGGGAAGGGTAAGCTGTGACAAAGTGAGAGAGTGGCATGGACATTTATACACTACCAAACGTAAAATAGCTAGCTAGTGGGAAGCAGCTGCATAGCACAGGGAGATCAGCTCGGTGCTCTGTGACCACTTAGAGGGGTGGGATAGGGAGGGTGGGAGGGAGGGAGATGCAAGAGGGAAGAGATATGGGAACATATGTATATGTGTAACTGATTCACTTTGTTATAAAGCAGAAACTAACACACCACTGTGAAGCAATTATACCCCAATAAAGATGTTAAAAAATGCTACATTAAAAATGCTTTTAATGCTACATTAAAAATGCTACATTATAAATGCTTCTTTCTTGGGGAGGTTATTTTTACTCATGGGCTGGGCTAAGATGACCATCGTGAATATATGAAAAAACCACTGAATTGTACACTTTAAAAGGGTAATTATGTGGTGTGTGAACTATATTCCAATCTTTTAAAAAAGAAAATATAGTCCTTGAAGTTTGGAATGAAGGTGTCATATTTTTCTGCTAAATATCAAGTGAACATAGGCATTCTTTATTACTCTTATGACTTTCCAAGTGCATTTTAAAATAGGGTCATCTTTCTGGAAAGTTTTTGTTGCCAGTGAGCTGCATATTGACACATGGTAAATGTTTAGAGAGGGGTAATTTCTATGGCAACTTGAACAGTGACCCCTTGCTCTCCTATTTCAATAAAATCTTCATGGCTGAGTTCCTCTGAGGACCTAACAATTCAACCACCTCTGCTTTATAGCCAGGTCTTGATTTATATTTCTTGACATTGGAGATTTGTGACAGCATTAGATTACAAAAATTCCTGCTTTATTGATATTAGACACCTGTATGGAAATAGTAGCCTTCCTCTTCAATGATTTCAATTAACTTTTCCGGAACTCCTTCAATGCTTCTGTGCCAGGACCTGCAGATTACCTCTCCCCCAATTCTGATATCATAGTAAAATTTCTCTTGTTGTAGCTATTAAAACAGAAGTGTACTTTGCTCAGGATGAAATGTTTTCTTTTGATCTCTCTGCCTATTTTTATGTGTTCTTAAGAGAGACAATGTTTTTGTCAAAATTATTGCTTGGCTCATTATGCATTAATGGAGTCAAAATATCATATTTCAATTTTAAGTTATAGTCTCTCAATTCTTTATTGATTTGGCATTTCTTTTCTCATATATTGGGGAAAGTGAAATTTTTTTCAAATTTGAAGAAAACTGATTAAAAAAAGTGATAAAGGGGATCAGATATTGTCACTTCCTCATTCAAAACTTTTCAGTGGTTTCCCATTTCACTCAGAATATTTACGATGACCTCCAAGACCTTATGTAATTGAATCCCTGCCTACCCCTCCCACCCTGTTCTTATTCTTCTCCTTGTTTACCCACACCTCAGCTTATTATCAATTGAATTTGTATCAGTGTAAATAGCAGTTTGGGTATTACAGTGGGGATTTTAGTTGTGATAAGAAAGGAATCACCTCTAAACATAATTCTGTCGCCTTCTTTCCCATATTTATTCCTCTCAATTCTGTTTTACTTGTTATTGCTTTGGCCAGGAATCTGAAAATAGTAGTAAGTAACTGTGTTGATAAAAGACATTCTTGCTTTGTTTCTGATTTTAAAGGAAATGTCTATAGGGTTTCATTTTATGATGTTGGCTATTGACCTGAGATAGGTAGCATTTATGATATTACAGAAGTATCTTGTATTCCTAGGTTTTAAAGAGTTTTTAATCAAGAATGGACATTTAATTTTATTTTATGCTTTTTAAGCATGTATTAAGATGATCATACAGTTTTTCTCTGTTGACCTACTGTTGTGTCCTAGGAATAGATTTCCTAATATTTAGCCATATTTGCGTTCCTGGGATAAATCTTTCTTGGCGGTGGAGCATTCTGTTGAGGGAACTCTGAATCCAATTTATTCTTATTTTATTTAAGAGGTTTACATCTTTGTTTGTAGGTGATATTATTCTGTAGTTTCCTTTTTTGGCATGTGTGCTGTCTCTGTTTTTAATCAGGTACTATCAATGAAAACACTTGAAAGAGATGAACCATCTTGGTGGCCTTCTGTGAGTAAGTACAATGGTTCTATTTGCTCAGGGTGACACTTTATACATAGTCAAAATTTATTGATCCCTCATACTTTACACAAAAATTAATTCCAAATGGATCATGGGCTTAAATATAAAATGTAAAATTAGAAAAATGTTAGAAAAACACATGGGAGAAAATCTTGGGGACCTAGAGCTTGGTGAAGGACTCTTAGACATGACACCAAAAACAAGATCCATGTAGTAGGCTGAATAATGGTTAACCCTAAAGTGTCCACGTCCTAATCCTTGGAACTTGTGAATTTGCACCTTACGTGGCTGAGGACTTTGCAGATATGATTAAGAGATGGGAAGTTTATTCTGAATAATCTATGTGGGCCCAATGTAATCACAGGGGTCCATGTAAGAGGGAGGCCAGAAGGTAAGAATCAGAGAAAGAGATGTGATGCCAGAAGCAGGGGTTGGAATGACACCTTTGCTGGAGGAGGGTCATGAACCAAGGAATTCAGACAGCCTCTAAAAGCAGGAAAAGGCAAGGAATGAATTCTCTCCTAGAGCCTCCAGAAGGAATGCAACCTTGCCAACGCCTTGTTTTAGCCTGGTGAGAGCCTTTTTCAGTCTTCTGACCTCCAGAACTGTAAGATAATATATTAGTTGTTTTAAGCCACTATGTTTGTGGTAATTTGTTATAGTTGCAATAGTAAACTGATAAAATTCATAAAAGAAAAATTTGATAAATTGGACTTTACCAAAACTAAAAATATTTTCTCTGCAAAAGACCCTGTTAAGAGGATGAAAGGACAAGCTATAGACTTGGAGAAAGCATCTGTAAACCGTGTATCCAACAAAGGACTAGTATCCAGAATATATAAAGAACTCTCAACAGCAAAAAGCTAATCAACCCAATTAGAAAATGGGCAAAAGTCTTCATTTCACTGAAGAGGATAGATAGATGGCAAATAAACACATGAAAAGATGTTCAACGTCATTAACCATTAGGAAAATTGTGGTGTAAGTGCTTAATAATTAGCTTTTTTTATTGTAATGTAAGTGCCTGTCATTAAGCTTTTGATTGCTGAGGCATCCGTTTCAAAAACATTCATCTTGAATAAACACATTGCCAGCTACACAATGAGATAAAGAGCCAGGAGGTCCCACTCCTGTTAGTTCCCCTTTTAGAAAGCTCTGGGCGACCTAGATAACTGAAAGGATGCGTGACCCTGCTTTTCCCTTCCTATGCTTTAATTCCCACTCTTATGTTTTAAATTCACCAATAAAGAATGAACTCGTGAAATCCTGGGCACCCCACCCTCAACCCCAATAAATGCAGAACCCCAGGTTCACATGCTCTCTCTCTCTCTCCCCATGACCTCTCTGTGTGGCCCTCAGAGTGCTATGTACCATCCAGGACTTATGAGTAATGAACCCCGTTTTTCTAAATTTCCTTGGTGGTCTTGCAATCATAATAAGAACCACAAGAGCCGGTCCAGCCACAACATTGGCTCTGGTTAGGGAAATGTCCTTGGGGCTCACCCACAAGTAGTAGGGCCCAGGTGAGTGCCCCCAGGCATTTCTAACTAATAGCATCACCATTGGTAGGCTGAGACTGACCCCCCCCCCAAATGCAAATTAAAACTACAACAAGATATCACTACACATGTATCAGAATGACTAAAATAAAAAGTGACAATACCAAATACTGGCTAAGATGCAGAGAAACTTGCTGCCTCATATATTGCTGATGGGAATGTAAAGCGGTACAGTCACTCTAGAAAATAGTATGACGTTTCTTATAAAACTAAACATGCAATTACTTATATAGCCCATGAATTGAACTCCTAGGCATTTATGCCGGAAAAATAAAATATGTTCACACAAAAACTTGTACATGGATGTTTATAGAAGCTTTACGTGTAATAGCCAAAAACTGGAAACAATCCAGATGTTTTCCATTGGGTGAGTGGTAAAATGAACTTTGGTACATCCAGACCATGGAATACTACTCGGAAATAAAAAGGAATGAACTATTGATATACGACACCTTGGATGGATCTTAAGGACATTATGCTTAGGGAAAAAAAGCCAATTTCAAAAGATTACATACTGTGTGATTCCATTTGTCCACAGTTGTCCCTTGGTATCTGAGGGAGATTGGTTCCAGGACCCCACCCACCTCGCTGCAGATACCCAAATCTGCAAATATTCAAGTCCCTTATATAAAATGATGTAGCATTTGCATACAACTTATGCATATCCTCCCTTATATTTTATTATTTTAAATTTTATTTATTTATTTTATTGAGGTATAGTTGATTTATAATATTATACTAGTTTCAGGTGCACAACAGAGTGATTCAAAATTTTTATACATTATATTCCTTTTATAGTTATTATAAAATATTGGCTATATTCCCTGTGCTGTACAATATATCCTTGTAGCTTATTTATTTTATACATAGTAGTTTGTACCTCTTAATCCCTTACCCTATCCCTCTTCCCTCTCCCCACTTGTAGGCACTACTTTGTTCTCTATATCTGTGAGTCTGTTTCTTTTTTGTTATGTTCACTAGTTTGTTGTATTTCTTAGATTCCACATATAAGTGGTAACATACAGTATGTGTCTTTCTCTGTTTGACTTATTTCACTAAGCATAATACCTTTCAGGCCCATCCATGTTGTTGCAAATGGCAAAATTTCATTCTTTTTTTATAGCTGAGCAGTATTCCATTGTATATAAATATACCACATCTTCTTTATCCATTCATCTGTTGATGGACACAGTTTGCTTCCATATGTTGGCAATTGTAAATAATGCTGATATGAACATAGGGGTGCATGTATCTTTTCGAATTAGTGTTTTCTTTTTCTTTGGATATATACCCAGAAGTGAAATTGCTGGATCATATTTAGTTCTATTTTTAGTTTTAGTTTTTAGTTTTTAGAGGAACTTCCATACTATTTTCCACTGTGGCTGCATCAGTTTGCATTTCCACTAACAGTGTACAAGGGTTCCCTTTTCTCCACATCCTCACCAACATGTTATCTGTAGTCTTTTTGATGATAGCTCTTCTGACAGGTGTGAGGTGGTAGCTCATTGTGGTTTTAATTTGCATTTCTCTAATGATTAGCAGTGTTGAGCATCTTTTCATGTACCTGTTGGCCATCTGCATGTCTTCTTTGGAAAAATGTCTGTTCGGGTCTTCTGCCCACTTTTAAATTGGGTTGTTTGTTTTTTGATATTAAGTTGTATTAGCTGTTTATATATTTTAGGTATTAATCCCTTATGGGTCATATTGTTTGCAAATATTTTCTCCCATTCAGTAAGTTGTCTTTTTGTTTTGTTGATGGTTTCCTTTGCTATGCAAAAGCTTTTAAGTTGAATTAGGTCCCATTCTCATATATTTAAAAATCATCTCTAGATTACTTATATTATAGTGCCTAATACAATGTAAATGCCATGTAAATAATTGCTGGCTTGTGGAATTCGAGTTTTGCCTTTTGGAACTTTCTGGAAATTTTTTCTGAGTACTTCGAATATTTTTGATCTGACAATATATTTTTTTAACATCTTTATTGGAGTATAATTGCTTTACAATGGTATGTTAGTTTCAGCTTCACAACAAAATGAATCAGTTATATATATACATATGTTCCCATATCTCTTCCCGCTTGCGTCTCCCTCCCTCCCACCCTTCCTATCCCACCCCTCTAGGCGGTCACAGAGCACTGAGCTGATCTCCCTGTGCTATGTGGCTGCTTCCCACTAGCTATCTACCTTACGTTTGGTAGTGTATATATGTCCATACCTCTCTCTCGCTTTGTCACAGTTTACCCTTCCCCTTCCCCATATCCTCAAGTCCATTCTCTAGTAAGTCTGTGTCTTTATTCGTCTTACGCCTAGGTTCTTTATGACATTTTTTCCCTTAAATTCCATATATACGTGTTAGCATACGGTATTTGTCCTTCTCTTTCTGACTTACTTCACTCTGTATGACAGACTCTAGGTCCATCCACCTCATTAAAAATAGCTCAATTTCGTTTCTCTTTATGGCTGAGTAACATTCCATTGTATATATGTGCCACATCTTCTTTATCCATTCATCCGATGATGGGCTCTTAAGGTGTTTCCATCTCTGGGCTATTGTAAATAGAGCTGCAATGAACGTTTTGATACGTGACTCTTTGAATTATGGTTTTCTCAGGGTATATGCCCAGTAGTGGGATTGCTGGGTCATATGGTAGTTCTATTTGTAGTTTTTTAAGGAACCTCCATACTGTTCTCCATAGTGGCTGTACCAATTCACATTCCCACCAGCAGTGCAAGAGGGTTCCCTTTTCTCCACACGCTCTCCAGCATTTATTGTTTCTAGATTTTTTGACGATGGCTATTCTGACCGGTGTGAGAGTATATCTCATTGTAGTTTTGATTTGCATTTCCTTAATGATTAATGATGTTGAGCATTCTTTCATGTGTTTGTCGGCAGTTTGTATATCTTCTTTGGAGAAATGTCTATTTATGTCTTCTGCCCATTTTTGGATTGGGTTGTTTGTTTTTTTGTTATTGAGCTGCATGAGCTGCCTGTAAATTTTGGAGATTAATCCTTTGTCAGTTGCTTCATTTGCAAATATTTTCTCCCATTCTGAGGGTTGTCTTTTGGTCTTGTTTATGGTTTCCTTTGCTGTGCAAAAGCTTTGAAGTTTCATTAGGTCCCATTTGTTTATTTTTGTTTTTATCTCCATTACTCTAGGAGATGGGTCAAGAAGGATCTTGCTGTGATTTATGTCATAGAGTGTTCTGCCTATGTTTTCCTCTAAGAGTTTGATAGTTTCTGGCCTTACATTTAGGTCTTTAATCCATTTTGAGCTTATTTTTGTGTATGGTGTTAGGGAGTGATCTAATCTCATACTTTTACATGTACCTGTCCAGTTTTCCCAGCACCACTTATTGAAGAGGCTGTCCTTTCTCCACTGTACATTCCTGCCTCCTTTATCAAAGATAAGGTGACCATATGTGCATGGGTTTATCTCTGGGCTTTCTATCCTGTTCCATTGATCTATCTTTCTGTTTTTGTGCCAGTACCATACTGTCTTGATTACTGTAGCTTTGTAGTATAGTCTGAAGTCAGGGAGCCTGATTCCTCCAGCTCCATTTTTCGTTCTCAAGATTGCTTTGGCTATTCGGGGTCTTTTGTGTTTCCATACAAATTGTGAAATTTTTTGTTCTAGTTCTGTGAAAAATGCCAGTGGTAGTTTGATAGGGATTGCATTGAATCTGTAGATTGCTTTGGGTAGTAGAGCCACTTTCACAATGTTGATTATTCCAATCCAAGAACATGGTATATGTCTCCACCTATTTGTATCATCTTTAATTTCTTTCATCAGTGTCTTATTATTTTCTGCATACAGGACTTTTGTCTCCTTAGGTAGGTTTATTCCTAGGTATTTTATTCTTTTTGTTGCAATGGTAAATGGGAGTGTTTTCTTGATTTCACTTTCAGATTTTTCATCATTAGTGTATAGGAATGCCAGAAATTTCTGCACATTAGTTTTGTATCCTGCTACTTTACCAAATTCATTGATCAGCTCTAGTAGTTTTCTGGTAGCCTCTTTAGGATTCTCTATGTACAGTATCATGTCATCTGCAAACAGTGATAGCTTTACTTCTTCTTTTCCAAATTGGATTCCTTTTATTTCCTTTTCTTCTCTGATTGCTCTGGCTAAAACTTCCAAAACTATGTTCAATAAGAGTGGTGAGAGTGGGCAACCTTGACTTGTTCCTGATTTTAGTGGAAATGCTTTCAGTTTTTCACCATTGAGGATGATGTTGGCTGTGGGTTTGTCATATATGGCCTTTATTATGTTGAGGAAAGTTCCCTCTATGCCTACTTTCTGGAGGGTTTTTATCATAAATGGGTGTTGAAGTTTGTCGAAAGCTTTCTCTGCATCTATTGAGATGATAATATGGTATTTCTCCTTCAATTTGTTAATATGGTTTATCACATTGATTGATTTGCGTATATTGAAGAATCCTTGCATTCCTGGAATAAACCCCACTTGATCATGGTGTATGATCCTTTTAACGTGCTGTTGGATTCTGTTTGCTAGTATTTTGTTGAGGATTTTTGCATCTATGTTCATCAGTGATATTGGCCTGTAGTTTTCTTTCTTTGTGACATCCTTGTCTGGTTTTGGTATCAAGGTGATGGTGGCCTCGTAGAATGAGTTTGGGAGTGTTCCTCCCTCTGCTATATTTTGGAAGAGTTTGAGAAGGATAGGTGTTAGCTCTTCTCTAAATGTTGGATAGAATTCGCCTGTGAAGCCATGTGGTCCTGGGCTTTTGTTTGTTGGAAGATTTTTAATCACAGTTTCAATTTCAGTGCTTGTGATCAGTCTGTTCATATTTTCTATTTCTTCCTAATTCAGTCTTGGCAGGTTGTGCATTTGTAAGAATTTATCCATTTCTTCCAGGTTGCCCACTTTATTGGCATATAGTTGCTTGTATCCATCTCTCATGATCTTTTGTATTTCTGCAGTGTCAGTTGTTACTTCTCCTTTTTCATTTCTAATTCTATTGATTTGAGTCTTCTCCCTTTTTTTCTTGATGAGTCTGGCTAATGGTTTATCAATTTTGTTTATCTTCTCAAAGAACCAGCTTTTAGTTTTATTAATCTTTGCTATCGTTTCCTTCATTTCTTTTTCATTTATTTCTGATCTGATCTTTATGATTTCTTTCCTTCTGCTAAGTTTGGGGTTGTTTTGTTCTTCTTTCTCTAATTGCTTGAGGTGTAAGTTTAGGTTGCTTATTTGAGATGTTTCTTGTTTTTTAAGGTAGGACTGTACTGCTATAAACTTCGCTCTTGGAACTGCTTTTGCTGCATCCCATAGGTTTTGGGTCGTCATGTCTCCAATGTTATTTGTTTCTAGGTATTTTTTGATTTCCTCTTCTTTTCTTCAGTGATCACTTCGTTATTAAGTAGGGTATTGTTTAGCCTCCATGTGTTTGTATTTTTTACAGATTTTTTCCTGTAATTGATGTCTAGTCTCATAGCATTGTGGTCGGAAAAGATACTTGATACAATTTCAATTTTCTTAAATTTACCAAGGCTTGATTTGTGACCCAAGATATGATCTATCCTGGAGAATGTTCTATGAGCACTTGAGAAAAATGTGTATTCTGTTGTTTTTGGATGGAATGTCCTATAAATATCAATTAAGTCCGTCTTGTTTAATGTATCATTTAAAGCTTGTGTTTCCTTATTTATTTTCATTTTGGATGATCTGTCCATTGGTGAAAGTGGGGTGTTAAAGTCCCCTACTATGAATGTGTTACTGTCGATTTCCCCTTTTATGGCTGTTAGTATTTGCCTTATGTACTGAGGAACTCCTATGTTGGGTGCATAAATATTTACAATTGTTATATCTTCTTCTTGGTTTGATCCGTTGATCATTATGTAGTGTCCTTCTTTGTCTCTTGTAATAGTCTTTATTTTAAAGACTCTTTTATCTGATATGAGAATTGCTACTCCAGCTTTCTTTTGGTTTCCATTTGCATGGAATATCTTTTTCCATCCCCTCACTTTCAGTCTGCATGTGTCTCTAGGCCTGAAGTGGGTCTGTTGTAGACAGCATATATATGGGTCTTGTTTTTGTATCCATTCAACCAGTCTGTGTCTTTTCGTTGGAGCATTTAATCCATTTACATTTAAGGTAATTATCGATATGTATGTTCCTATTCCCATTTTCTTAATTGTTTTGGGTTTGCTATTGTAGGTCTTTTCCTTCTCTTGTGCTTCTTGCCTAGAGAAGGTCCTTTAGCTTTTGTTGTAAAGCTGGTTTGGTGGTGCTGAACTCTCTCAGCTTTTGCTTGTCTGTAAAGGTTTTAATTTCTCCATCAAATCTGAATGAGATCCTTGCTGGGTAGAGTAATCTTGGTTGCAGGTTTTTCTCCTTCATCACTTTAAATATGTCCTGCCAGTCCCTTCTGGCTTGCAGAGTTTCTGCTGAAAGATCAGCTGTTAACCTTATGGGGATTCCCTTGAGTGTTATTTGTTGTTTTTTCCCTTGCTGCTTTTAACCTGTTTTCTTTCTATTTAATTTTTGACAGTTTGATTACTATGTGTCTTGGCGTATTTCTCCTTGGAGTTATCCTGTATGGGACTCTCTCTGCTTCCTGGACTTGATTAACTATTTCCTTTCCCATATTAGGGTAGTTTTCAACTATAATCTCTTCAAATATTTTCTCAGTCCCTTTCTTTTCCTCTTCTTCTTCTGGAACCCCTATAATTTGCATGTTGGTGCGTTTAATGTTGTCCCAGAAGTCTCTGAGACTGTCCTCAGTTCTTTTCATTCTTTTTTCTTTTTTCTGCTCTGCAGTAGTTATTTCCACTATTTTATCTTCCAGGTCACTTATCCATTCTTCTGCTTCAGTTATTCTGCTATTGATCCATCTAGACTATTTTTAATTTCATTTATTGTGTTGTTCATCATTGCTTGTTTCATCTTTAGTTCTTTTAGGTCCTTGTTAAATGTTTCTTGCATTTTCTCTATTCTATTTCCAAGATTTTGGGTCATCTTTACTATCATTATTCTGAATTCTTTTCCCGGTATACTGCCTATTTCCTCTTCATTTCTTAGGTCTGGTGGGTTTTTATCTTGCTCCTTCATCTGCTGTATGTTTTTCTGTCTTCTCATTTTGCTTATCTTACTGTGTTTGGGGTCTCCTTTTTGCAGGCTGCAAGTTAGTAGTTCCCGTTGTTTTTGGTGTCTGTCCCCAGTGGCTACAGTTGTTTCAGTGGGTTGTGTAGGCTTCCTGGTGGAGGGGACTAGTGCCTGTGTTCTGGTGGATGAGGCTGGATCTTGTCTTTCTGGTGGGCAGGTCCACGTCTGGTGGTGTGTTTTGGGGGTGTCTGTGGACTTATTATGATTTTAGGCAGCCTCTCTGCTAATGGGTGGGGTTGTCTTCCTGTCTTTCTAGTTTGGCATAGGGTGTCCAGCACTGTAGCTTGCTGGTCGTTGAGTGAAGCTGGGTGCTGGTGTTGAGATGGAGATCTCTGGGAGATTTTCGCCGTTTGATATTATGTGGAGCTGGGAGGTCTCTTGTGTACCAGTGTCCTGAAGTTGGCTCTCCCACCTCAGAGGCACAGCACTGACCCCTGGCTGCGGCACCAAGAGCCTTTCATCCACACAGCTCAGAATAAAAGGGAGAAAAAGTAGAAAGAAAGAAAGAAAGGAATGAAGGAAGGAAGGAAGAAAGAAAGAAAGAAAGAAAGAAAGAAAGAAAAAAGAAAGAAAGAAGGAAGGAAAGGAAAGAAGGACAGAAAGAAAGAAAGGAAGGAAGAACGGAAGGAAGGAAGCAAGTCAGAAAGAAAGAAAAGAAAGAAAGAGGATAAAATAAAATAAAGTAAGATAAAATAAAGTTATTAAAATAAAAAATAATTATTAAGAAAAATAATTTTTTTAAAGAAAAAAAAAAAACGGACGGATAGAGCCCTAGGACAAATGGTGACAGCAAAGCTATACAGACAAAATCTCACACAGAAGTATACACATACACACTCACAAAAATAGGAAAAGGGGAAAAAATAGTAAATCTTGCTCTCAAAATCCACCTCCTCAATTTGGGATGATTCGTTGTCTATTCATGTATTCCACAGACGCAGGGTACATCAATTTGATTGTGGAGCTTTAATCCGCTGCTTCTGAGGCTGCTGGGAGAAATATCTCTTCTCTTTGTTCGCACAGCTCCTGGGGCTCAGCTTTGGATTTGGCCGTGCCTCTGCGTGTAGATCGCCAGAGGGCGTCTGTTCTTCGCTCAGACAGGACGGGGTCAAAGGAGCAGCTGCCTCGGAGACTCTGGCTTACCCAGGCCAGGGGGAGGGTGGGGCACGGATGCAGGGCAAGCCTGCGATGGCAGAGGCCGGCGGGACGCTGCACCAGCACGAGGCAGGCCGTGCGCCCTCCTGGGGAAGTTGTCCCTGGATCCCGGGACCCCGGCAGTGGCAGGCTGCACAGGCTTCCCGGAAGGGAGGTGCGGACAGCGACCCGCGCTCGCACACAGGCCTCCTGGTGGCGGCAGCAGCAGCCTCAGCATCTCATGCCCGTCTCTGGGGTCCACGCCGTCAGCTGCGGCTCGCGCCCGTCTCCAAGCAGCGTTCCCAATCCCCTTTCCTCGCGCACCAGGAAACAAAGAGGGAAGAAAAAGTCTCTTGCCTCTTCGGCAGGTCCAGACTTTCCCCCGGACTCCCTCCCTGCCAGCCGTGGTGCACCAATCCCCTGCAGGCTGTGCTCACGCCACCAACCCCGGTCCTCGCCCTGCGCTCTCCCGTCCTTATTCTTTTGTCTCTGTTTATTCTTTTCTCTTTTGCCCTACCCAGGTACGTGGGGAGTTTCTTGCCTTTTGGGAGGTCTGAGGTCTTCTGCCAGCGTTCAGTATGTGTTCTGTAGGAGTTGTTCCACGTGTAGATGTATTTCTGGTGTATCTGTGGGGAGGAAGGTGATGTCCGCGTCTTACTCTTCTGCCATCTTCTCGATCTCCTACCACCTCTTCGTGCCAGCACTTTTTTAAGCCCTGGGGACACATCAGTGAACACAATGGATTAAAAAAAAAATCTCTGTCCTCATGGAGCTTACCTTTTATTGAGAGAAGACAGACAATAAACAATAGTAATGAACAAATAGAAAACCATATATGTAAAGAAATAAAATTGATGACGTATGAAGAGATGATAAGCGCAATGGGAAAAAGATCCAGCAGGATGGTCAGGATAGACCTTATTGAGAAGAGACATTTGAGCAAAGACCTGGAGAAGGTAAAGGAATAAGCCAAAGAGTTATTTGCAGGAATAATGTCCCAGACAGAGGGGACAGCTAGAACAAAGGCCCTAAGGGAGGAGCGTGTGGCTTGTTTGAGGGACAGCAAGGAGGCCAGTGTAGCTCTAATGGAGTGAGCAAGGGGGAGGGCAGTGGCTGATGAGATCAGAGACGTGGCAAGATAATTTAGGGTCTTGCAGGCCCTTGTAAAGACTTTGGTTTTGCTCGGTGTGAAACGGGAGCCACTGGAGCATTTGGAGTAGTGACATGATCTGACTCACGCTGAATAGGATCATCCTGGCCACGGTTGAGCATAGACTCTTGGGTGTGAGGGAGGCAAGGGTAGAAGCAGAGAGAGCACTTAGGAGACTGTTGTAATAATCCAGGGGAGAGACGATGGGGTGGTAAACCAGGGGGCGATAGTTGAGATGGTAAGTGGTTGGCTTCTGGATATATTTTGTAATTATATGTGAATATGTCTGTCTTCCATTGGACTCTGAGTTCCTTAAAGGCAAGGACCAGGTTTTATCTATTTTTATATCCTTAATGCCTAGTACTATGCCTGACACACAGTAGCTGTTCAGTAACTGCTGAATGAATGCATTCTATTTCTCAAACCAGATTATATGCTCTTTGGGGGCAGTATCCAGGTCTTTTGCATGTTTGCAATCCCCACAGCATCAAGCCCAGTGCCTTTCTTGCCCTGGGTAAGTTCTCTGGGCCTCGCAGTTCATGGGTTGATATAGACTGAAGCCCCACTTCCCCAGACCCCCAGCCTACCAGGCTAATGGGCAGAAGGTAAAGGTCTTTTACTGTTTCTTCTCCAACTTCAGGCTTTAAAAGTACCCACCAGAATGTGTCTGGAGGCCCAAACACCCTTAAGGCACAGTGTGAGCAAGTAGAGAGAAGCAATCAGAATGAAGAGGGAACCCACTCTAACAGGTTTCCAAGGAAGGGCACCATTCTGGAGAGGTGCTACAGAGGACCTATGGCACCCTGATGATAGGGCACCAGAACCTAGGGACCCACCCTGTCTTCAGTGCCAACCTCACAAAACCTTTATGCTGTTTAAGGAGGATGGTAGAGGCTCCTGCGTGGCACAAGAGGGCTTCAGCAGCTCCACCCTCCACAATAACCACAGCATTGCCCGAGCCTTTCTTGGTCAGCAAATACTTCAAGGCCAACTCACTCACTGGACACACACCTGTGAAACCAAAGATTCAAGTGGTATAACAAACTTGGTGCTTGAGGATAGGGTAAGGGGTTCCTCCAGGGTCTTCCTGCTGGAGACAGTTCTTCTGTCTCCTAACTGTGCTTGTTTCCACTCTTCTGTCTTTAACCTCCACATCCTGGGTTAGCCCTGAGGTTGGTCCTTAGGGTCAGCTGCTTGCCTTGCAGCTCTGTTCTACTACAGTTGGGGCTACATTGAGTTCTTCTGCCTACTTTCTCTTAGCTCTGTAGTATTTAAGCCCATCCCTTCCTTCTCTACCCAGGAACCACAGCTGTCTTCCACTCTCCCCAGGCTAATGGCAATTGAGGCTCTCCAGAGTTCTCTTCCCTAGGAGTAATGAGGAATAGCCACCACCATCCTGCTTCCTCCTTAGAGCAACCTGGCAAAGGGAAGCCATTGGCTGGGGGTTCTGGAGAGTAGGCAGACCCAGGATCCTGTCCAAGCCAAATTGAAATGTAGATGAACCATGGAATGAGGACGACATCTTGCTGCTCTACAACAGTCACCAAGTCTTTCCTCACCTCTGCTTCCCAACTTTGCCCTGTGCTCACCTTCTGTTCTCTCCTGGGATGGCAGACATTGGCTCCAGGCCACAGTCCTTGAGATTCAGGTTCATACCAACCTCAGAGGGGAGCAGAACCATCCTCTGGGACTCTAGTGGCCCCACCTGGCCCCTCCAGATATCAATGTATCTTACCTTTTAATGTTTGGCTTCAGTTGTTTTCTGGTGTCAAGAAGGATGGATATTTATCCAAAGAGAAGGACATTTGGCACAGTACCCCAGCTTGAAGCCTGGCATGGAGAAGTTGTCCTGGATTCTGACGGAGGCCTATCCTTTGTCCCTTGATGTCTTATGCAAGTTCAAAGGAGTTCTCAGGAGATGAGGGTCATGGGCCAGGAGGGTACCAGCTAGTATGAAAGACTTAAAAGTGTCTTTGAGACGCCCTGAGATGAGAGCTGCTACATAAGTGACTGGCCAAAAGAAGCCAGTTGACATCCCCCAAAAGTCAGGCAAAGTTCATCTGAGCTGTCCCATTCATGCCTCATTTTCCCTATATTTGGTTTTGATATTTGGCTTTTGCTTTCTGCTTTCCACTTTGGCTTTGATCCTGAACTCCAGGCTTCTGCTTCCTCTTCTGAAAGGATCCTTGGCAACTCTTATGAATGCCTATAACTTATCCTGCTGCCTAATCAAACCCTGCCTCCCAGATCTTGGACAGAACCTGAGGCTTGGCCACATATTCCTGTTACTGGCCCAGTGTGTTCTGGACTCATTTTCTACTAAGTCCTCTTCCAGCAGGGAGTGAGAACTGGACTGACTGTCAAGGCTTATAGAAGTTGGAGCCCTGAGGTAGGTCAGAGAATGGAATGATTTCTTGTACTCACCCACTGACATCACATAATCTCGCACAATTGGGATCCAGAAGATCCCTTCCAAGGTCCCTGCATAAGGAGTGATGGCTGGGAAAATCCGAGCAAAGCCAGTGGCCTCAGTGGGAAAGATGATGAAGACACCATAAGAGAGAATGCCATGGGAGTGGCTGGCAATGATATAGTTGTGTTTGGGACAGAGGTCATGAGTCTTCACCAGCTGTTAGAGGGAGATTGAATCAGAGTAGTGGATAGAAGGAAGAGAGGACATGTGGACTCAGATCCTGGTAGGTAGCCTGTGTTTCCCTTGGGCAGCCCCAAATCCCTATTCACTGGGATGTCTTCACTGTCACAGGATTGCCAGGGGTTATGATGCTCAGAGAGGCTGACCTGGGTCTGCCACTCTGAGGCAAGGTGCTCTCCATTTGTCTCCCCACCTGCCCATCCATCTTGGGTCCCTGCTCTGCATTATGCCTCCGGGCCTTGACGTCCACTGCTGGCCACCAAAGCCTTTGAAAACATGGGGCTGAATGGGGAGGGAGAGTCTGGGCAACAGGGACTGAGGGAACCCAGAGGAAGCATAGTCACCTTTACTGGGAAGTAATTTGGAAATACTTCCAGAGGGTCCAGTTTCGTACCCAAGTTGAACGCCTACCACCTGCAGGTACGGAAGGGAAGGAAAGACTGGGTGAGATCTTGCCAATCCCTCTACTTCTCCTGGAGGTGGAGGGTTCTTCCCCAAATCTTCAGGTCACTAGAGGGGCCTCTTTCTCACATTTCCATATCTTGGGCACAGAGCTATAGGTACAGTCCCTGAATCCAACCCCCAAGGAGACACAGGAAGTCCCTGCTCTTCTGGAGCAGTCAGAAAGGTGGGAGGGAAATAGCAGGAGGCTGGGAGCACCCACCCAGAAACCAGCCTCAATTCTTCCTGGGCAGCCTGGCAGAGACCTCTGTTACTTGCTGAGCTTTGCCCTCCTGTCTCCCTCCCCTTCCCTCTACCTTCCTGTGCTCCTCTCCCTCTCTCCCTCGCTTCGTCTCCCTGACCTCCTTTCCTTTCCCTTTCCTCTTCTTTCCTCTCCTCACCTCTTCTCCCTCTGTCTCTCCCACTCTCTCCTTCCACCCCCACCCCAGCCCTGTGGTTCCATCCTTGGTACAGACAGGGACCACCACTCTTCCCCTGTTTCTTACCTTGACTGTGGGTGTTCGTCATAGGTGAACCAGGCTAAGGCGAGCACAGACAGCTTCCCGAACTTAGTGAACACCAGAAAGTAGGGTATAAGAAGAATAGGAATAGCTCCTGAGGGGACGCAAAGGGTTCATGCCCTTCAGTTCCCTTCAAGTTTAATACACCTCTCATGACCCCGATCTCTGCTCTGTAGTGAAGGAGCAGGTTGAGGCTGGTGTGAGGCTCTTCTCTCCTCATCCCCCCCAAACCCCTACCCCGCTCCTAGCTCTGCTGTGATCCGGGAGGACCTCTGAGTCCCTGGATCTGGGTCCCCTTGGTGGCTGAGATCTTAACTGAGGACAGCAGAACCATGACGTTCTCAGAGTAGGTCCTCGGCTGGGGTCAAAGGACAGCACTACTTGGCAATTGGAATGAAACAGCATCTTGGGCCGGTGGCTTACATCCCCATTCTGGGACCTCAGGAAGTCCTTTCTGAAAGCTCAACCCTCCTTCCTTTGTGGAACTACTCTGTCAGCACATTCCAGTGGAGAGGGGCGGCCTGCAGTGTATGGGCTGTTGGATGCTGAGAAGAAAACACATATTAGAAACTGCTTTACTTTGTTCGATTTTATCCCAGTCAAAATGTCTCAAAAGTTCAGAAGGGGAAAAAATCATCTCTGTTAGCAAAGAAAGGGTCACAGCAGGCTGTGAAATGCAGACGTGGTACATCTTACAGCAGTGGGAGTTGAATTCCATTTTAAAATGTGCATTCATGAGAAAGAGGGGCTCAGTACACATATTGTGAATTAAAAAATACCCAGTAAAGGAATGACTTCTTTGACCAGATGACATCATAGTAGATACAAGTTTCAGAGAAGGGGAAGAAACTCAGGAGTTACCTGCCAGGAGGTTTGTCTCTCGCATTTTGGGCTTAGATGAAAATAACAGGAACAAGATGGAATGGGCATTAAAAAAAAAAAGTCGTGTTATGGAGTAGAAGAAACCTTAGTGATAGGCTGAATTCCCCTTACAAGAGCTGGCTGAAGTGGTTGTTGTAAGCATACTAATTAAATAGGAAATAGCAGGGGGAGGAATTTTATGGGAAGATTGCCATGGATACAAATCTTGCTACCTCTGACCCTCATAAAAGATGAGAGTAGGGGGCTTCCCTGGTGGCGCAGTGGTTGAGTATATGCCTGCCAATGCAGGGGACACAGGTTCGAGCCCTGGTCTGGGAAGATCCCACATGCCGCGGAGCAACTAGGCCCGTGAGCCACAACTACTGAGCCTGCGCGTCTGGAGCCTGTGCTCCGCAACAAGAGAGGCTGCGACAGCGAGAGGCCTGCGCACCGCGATGAAGAGTGGCCCCCACTTGCCACAACTAGAGAAAGCCCTCACACAGAAGCGAAGACCCAACACAGCCAAAAATAAATTAATTAATTAATAAATTTATTTTAAAAAAAGATGAGAGTAAATTTGCTGGGTAAGTTTCAGAAGAAAACTCAGATAAAGTTAAATATGAATCATTATTAATTATTTTTCAACTTCTTTATTGGAGTATAATGGCTTTACAATGGTGTGTTAGTTGCTGCTGTATAACAAAGTGAATCAGCTATACATTTACATATATCCCCAGATCCCCTCCCTCTTGCGTCTCCCTCCCACCCTCCCTATCCCACCCCTCTAGGTGGTCACAAAGCACTGAGCTGATCTCCCTGTGCTATGTGTCTGCTTCCCACTAGCTATCTATTTTACATTTGGTAGTGTATATATGTCCATGCCGCTCTCTCATTTCGTCCCAGCTTACCCTTCCCCCTCCCCGTGTCCTCAAGTCCATGCTCTACGTCTGCGTCTTTATTCCTGTCCTGCCCCTAGGTTCTTCAGAACCTTTTTTTCTTTTAGATTCCATATATATTTGTTAGCATACGGTATTTGTTTTTCTCTTTCTGACTTACTTCATTCTGTATGACAGTCTCTAGATTCATCCACGTCTCTACAAATGACCCAATTTTGTTCCTTTTTATGGCTGAGTAATATTCCATTGTATATATGTGCCACATCCTCTTTATCCATTAATCTGTCGATGGACAGTTAGGTTGCTTCCATGACCTGGCTATTGTAAATAGTGCTGCAATGAACATTGGGGTGCATGTGTCTTTTTGAATTATGGTTTGCTCTGGATTTATGCCCAGGAGTGTGATTGCTGGATCATATGGTAACTCTATTTTTAGTTTTTAAAGGAACCTCCATACTGTTTTCCACAGTGGCTGTATCAATTTACATTCCCACCAACAGCGCAAGAGGGTTCCCTTTTCTCCACACCCTTAGAGGGATTTTTTTAGTAGATTTTTTTTTTTTTTTTTTTGCGGTAGTGGGGCCTCTCATTGTTGTGGCCTCTCCC
>NW_006798085.1:1077529-1081349 GCF_000442215.2 Lipotes vexillifer
CCTCTCACTGTTGTGGCCTCTCCCGTTGCGGAGCACAGGCTCTGGACCTGCAGGCTCAGCGGCCATGGCTCACGGGCCCAGCCGCTCTGCGGCATGTGGGATCTTCCCGGACGGGGGCACGAACCCGTGTCGCCTGCATCGGCAGGTGGACTCTCATCCACTGCGCCACCAGAGAAGCCCTTTAGTAGATTTTAAAAGTATTTAATTTAATGGGATTTTCTACACAGGTGATCATGTCATCTGTGAATTAGGGCAGTTGTATTTCTTACTTTTCAATCTGTATGCTTTTCTTTCTTTTTTTTTCTTCTTGCTTTATTGCACTTGCTATGACTTTTAGTATGATGTTGAATAAAAATGGTGAGAGTGAACATACTTGCTTTGCTCCTCATCTTAGGGAGAAAGCTTTCAGTCTTTCACCATTAAGTATGATGTTACCTGCAGGGTTTTTTTTTTACAGATGCTCTTTATCAAGTTGAGAAAGTTGCCTTCTATTCCTAGTTTGCTGAGAGATTTTATCATGGATTAAAGTTTGTCAAATACTTTTTCTACATCAATTGATATAATTGTGTGTGTTTTTTCTCCCTTAGGTGGTTAATATGCTAGGTTACATTGGCTGATTTTCAAATATTTACCCTTGCATTCTGGGATAGAGCCCACTTGGTCATGGTATATTTGTTTGATTTGCTAGTATTTTTTTGAGAATTTTTGCATTTATATTCATGAGGGATATTGGTCTGTAGTTTTCTTTTTTGTACTGTTTTGTCTGGTTTTGGTATCAGGGTCTCGCCTCATAAATGAGTTGGCAAGTGTTCCTTCCTCTTCTATTTTCTGAAAAAGATTGTGTAGAATTTGTGATATATCATCTTTAAAATGTTTGGAAGAATATGCCGTTGAAACCAACTGGGTCTTCAGATTTCTGTTTTGGAAGGTTTATAACCTTCCAAAATTAAAATTTAATTTACTTTATAGTTACAGGTTATCTGTTTCATTTTGGGTGAGTTTTGGTTGTTTGTGGTTTTCAAGGAAGTCTTCAAATGTAATTGTTAATTTGTCTATTTTTTCCCAGTTCTGTCAGTTTTCACTTCATATATTTTAAAGCTCTATTGCTAGGTGCATAGACATTTAGGATAGTTATGTCTTCTTGGTGAATTGACCCTTTTACCATTATGTAATATCCTTTTTCACCCTTGGTCTTGACTTAAAAAAAATAAATGTAAACCTGTACACCCTCAAATTACTAATGATTACTAGCTTGAGTTAAAGATGGTACCAATATGAATCTAAGTGGGTCCTTTCTTCAAATCATTTCTGATTCATCTTGCTTGCTCACTTTCCCCATATAGTAATAGCCAACATTTACTGTACACTCATCATTGTAAAACTAAGTATTTTACATGTGTATTTTATTTAATCTTCATAAAGCCCCCATTAGGACAATAAGCATTCTCATTTTGTGAATGAGGAACCCAGGTTCAGAGAAGTTAAATAACCACTTAAGGTCACACAGCCAGCTAGTGGGTGAGCCAGAGTTGAGAACTCACACTCTTCCTCCAGAGACTGTACTCTTCACTGAGCTCTAATTATCGCTTTCCTTTAGTCAGTTGTTAATTCCCGTAAGTTCTGTCCTCCAAACATCTTTCAAATTATTCTATTCCCCACCTCCATGCTACCATCCTGTCCAAGCCACCATTCTCTCTCTCTAAGCTGACTGCCAACGTCTTCTAAACAGGTTACCTGCTTTGATTTGAGCCATGATGCAGCCAGCATGCTAAATGCAAATCTCTGTCCTTCTATAGCATATAACCAAGAACATGGCTGGTTTGTCAAAGAGACATTTCTGTGGCTCTGTGATTACTTAATGGATCAAAAGTAATGATAAATATGAGAACCTATGAGGGTTAATGGTAATTCAATAATTCAACAACTCACATGGCTTCCCATGACTCTTAGGATCCAGTCCAGTCTCATAACCTTGGTTCTGAAGGTCCTCTGTGATGGAGCCCCTGGCCACCCCCTAGTTCTCTGCACGCCACCATACTGTTCTTCTGTCAGTTTCTTTAACTCATTCTGTTCCCCAGCCTCCGGGCTTCTGTGCATATTGTCCCTTTTGCCTGGAAGACTCTTTCCTCAGCTCGTTGCCTGGCTAGCTCCTATTCATATTTCAGGCCTCAGGATAAATGTCACAGTTTCAACATTTTGGAGCTATCTTTAACTTCTCTCCCTTTCCAAAAAAAAAATCTCTCCCATTCATCCTCCTGCCTCTGTCTCCACTGCCACTGCTGTGGTCCAGAACTTGATCTCCTCTGGTCTGGACTGCAGGTTTTTGTCTATTCTTACCTGCTGGTCTCTTCCCCTCCAGTCTATTTTCCATGCCGCAGATATATTTTTAAGGCACAGTCATAATGTTGTTTGCCTCCTCTGAAGCCTTCAGTATTTTCCCACTGCTGACAGGATAAAGTCTGAACATGTTAGCCTGGTGTTTTTTTTTTTTTTTCCCCGTATGCGGGCCTCTCACTGTTGTGGCTCCGGACATGCAAGCTCAGTGGCCAGCCCTAGCCTGGTGTTTAAGGCCCTCCATGGGCCGGCCCCACACACCTTCTTGGCCTCATCTCTCAGCACCGGCACCCATACCCCTTATGATCTAGCATGAGGTGATCATACCCACACCACTGTAAGGACACGGGGTGATCTGAAGTGGCTCATGGATGGAAAGTTATTTTAATGTGTAGTGAATAAAAGTGAATTCATGGTGGTAAAGTTTCCTGTTAGAATATATTAATTTAGGGGCTTCCCTGGTGGTGCAGTGGTTAAGAATCCGCCTGCCGATGCAGGGGACATGGGTTCGAGCCCCGGTCCGGGAAGTTCCCACATGCCGCGGAGCAACTAAGCCCGTGCGCCACAGCTACTGAGCCTGTGCTCTACAGCCCGCGAGCCACAACTACTGAGCCTGCGTGCCGCAACTACTGAAGCCTGTGCGCCTAGAGCCCGTGCTCTGCAACAAGAGAAGCCACCACAATGAGAAGCCCATGCACCACAACAAAGAGTAGCCCCTGCTCGCCGCAACTAGAACGCACATCAGCGAAGACCCAATGCAGCCAAAATTTAAATAAATGAATAAATAAATAAATATTTTTTAAAAAGAGTATATTAATTTAGGTTACAGGAATGAGTCAATTTGGGGAAAAATGTTAAGTAATAATAGCATAGGTGGTACTCAGCTGTGGAAAGAACAAGAAAGTGGGAGGCACACGGCTGAAGAATGGGAAACGGGGGTCCAACCACCTTAGTCTACTCCCCATTCTTTCAACCCACCATGCAATTTCACTTCTCCATGCCTTTGATGATGCTGTTCCCTTATTCTGACTACGCTCTCTCCAACTTTCTGTCTATATCAAAATTCTCTCAGCCGTCAAGGCTTAGCTCAAATGATACCTCCTTGATGATATCTTTGCTTATTCTCTGGTCAGAATGAAGAGTTACCTCCTCTACACACCCACAGCACATTACTTCTGCATCTATTTGGCCCTATTTCATTTTGCTGCTTGTGTAGTTAGCACCTTACATGTCTGGCCCTTTGCCTTTTAGACAGTAAGCTGCTTTTTTTAAAAATAAATTTATTTATTTTTGGCTGCATTGGGTCTTCGTTGCGGTGCGCGGACTTCTCACTGTTGTGGCTTCTCTTGTTGTGGAGCATGGGCTCTAGGCACGCGGGCTTCAGTAGTTGTGGCTCGCGGGCTCTAGAGCGCAGGCTCAGTAGTTGTGGCGCATGGGCTTAGTTGCTCTGTGGCATGTGGCATCTTCCCAGACCAGGGCTCGAACC
>NW_006798085.1:1081484-1123485 GCF_000442215.2 Lipotes vexillifer
CCGCGGCATGTGGGATCTTCCCGGACCGGGGCACGACCCCCTGTCCCCTGCATCCGCAGGCGGATTCTTAACCACTGAGCCGCCAGGGAAGCCCTAGACAGTAAGCTTCTTGAAAACAGCCTTCAGCATAATGCCAAGCACAGGAGGATGACTCAGCATAAGTATATTTGTTACATTCAGTTGTAGCACAGGGTAGTTTGCTTTCAAAATTCTCCAAGTGGCAGGTGAATGGTAACAGGGAAAGAAACCACCAATGCCCTTATTCCAAATAAAGAAAGGCCTTCTGAGGTTCCAGGGTGTGCATAAGTGTGTAAGGCTATGGGCAGCCTGTCATTTCTAGTGTAAAGCGAAAACCCGGGGTCTTAATCAGTTGGCTCAAAGCCTTCAGAAATCCAAGAACGTGGCTGGTTTGTCAAAGACGAATTTCTGTGGCTTTGTGATTACTTATTGGATCTGTATTACTATAAATATAAGAACCCGCGGGAGTAAAAAAAAAGATAATTTAGTAATTCAGCAAACATAGACTGAGCATACCTCGTGTGAAATCCCTGTGCTAGAAGCAATGGGGGCAGGCTTGGGGCCTGGAAGGAGGAGGGTGAAGAGCATAAGTATGAAAACGATGAAAATAATGTAAGTATGGTATAGAGCATTTATTGTCAACAGGCACTCTGTTCAGCACTTAATGTGCATTATCTCATTTAATCCTCTCACGACCCTGAGAGGTAGATAATTTTATTATCCCCATTTTACATATGAAGAAACTGAGGCTCAGAGAGGTCATGTATCTTCATTTCAAGCTTTGGGAAAAAAAGTAGGTAGCATTTGTTGTGTCTTTATTATGAACCAAGAGCTACTTTAAGCACTTTGTGTATGCTTAATTAATTTTAAGTCATATTAAGACATGTAAAAAATAAAGTTCCTGCTTTCCAGTAACTCATAGTCTAGAGGGGAAAAGTGACACCATAAATAATGGATATATCCTAGAGGGTGAGAACAATACAGTTAGGGTTCAAATGTCATTATATGGGGACCAAAGGAGAAGGCCATTCTTTACTACCGGGCAGCCTAGAAAGGCTTCTGGCAGAAGGTAAGATTTAAATTGAATCTTGAAGGAAGAGTAGGATTTTGACAGATGGATTAGTGGTGGAAGGGCCTTCCACGCACAAGGAAGAGCTTGAACGAAGGCCTGGAGATGGAAGAGTCCAAGGTCTGTGAGTGATACCATAACCTGCAAAAGTACAGGGAGCATGGGAAGCCATGGAACAGGAGATGACACTGGGAAGGAAGCAGGGGAGCTCAGGTCCCATACTGAATGGAATGAGAAGCCAGTGACGGTTCTTAGCAGAGGAAGAGCGTGATCATATCTGTGTATCAGTAAGATCATTTGAGATGACTGTGCGAGCAGGAGAAATGGTAGGCCGGGAGGTCAGCTAAGAGTTGCCGTGACTTAGATGAGAGGCAATGGGAACCTGAAATAGGCTACTACTTCTGAAATCAATTTGAAAGATACTATGGAGGCAGAATGTTCAGGGGTTTGCAGTTGACTGGATGTAGGGGGTGAAGGAGAGGGAGAAGTGAACGATGCCTTGAAAGGGCCTGTGGGAATGCTTGGAAGGTATCAGAGTGTCTGTTTGCCTCATTTTCTAGGATCAAGTTACTCATTATTCTTCCTGAAGGTGCAATGAAATCAGAGTCTAAGGTGCCTGTCTCAGAAGTGGTAGTCACTCTTCTGTTGATCAAACGTCTTCTGAGGTGGGGTGGCTGGGCTCCGATGTCAATTTCTATCACAGAAAATGAACATCGACTGAGTGTTTTCTTTCCTCTTTGATTATCAGAATGGTCTTGGGAGCTCTGTTCTACAATGGTAGAGGGTGAACAACTTACTTGCACAAGCTCACATAACAAGTAAATGGCAGACCTGGTCTGTCTGACTCCCAAGAATATGTTCTATTTTTTGTATTATCAGCAACCAGAGATAGGAGGCAGACCCACACACACACAAAAAAGATGTCCATGAGAGAGAAAAAAGAACAAGAGGTGGACTTAAAGGTCTTTACTGAGGAGAAGAAATCTGGAAGAATCAACAGTGTCAAGCCTGGTCTTGCAAGAAATAGAACGACAAGATGTGGCTCCTGTTTTCATGGAGCTTATTGGGTAGAGGAGGCAAAGGGTATAAAGGCTGCTATGCAACCAATTTTTCCAAAGTGCTCTGGACTTTCAGAGATAATGTAGTCTCAGGTTGCCAGGACAATGATGCAGAGAAGGTATGACTTGAGCAATATCTCAAAGGAAGGGTTGTCCAGGGATAGTCCAGGAAGGGTGATCAGGGAATCTTTTTTTTTTTTTTTTTTGCGATATGCGGGCCTCTTCACTGTTGTGGCCTCTCCCGTTGCAGAGCACAGGCTCTGGACGCACAGGCCCAGCGGCCACGGCTCACGGGCCCAGCCACTCCACGGCACGTGGGATCTTCCCAGACCGGAGCACGAACCCGTGTCCCCTGCATCGGCAGGCAGACTCTCAACCACTGCGCCACCAGGGAAGCCCAGGGAATCCTTTAAGTGGAGGAAATAGAGCAGAAGTGAAGGAGTGAGAGAGTAAGTACCCTTGGCATTTTTTTAAACATCTTTATTGGAGTATAATTGCTTTACAATGGTGTGTTAGTTTCTGCTTTATAACAAAGTGAATCAGTTATACATATACATATGTTCCCATATCTCTTCCCTCTTGCATCTCCCTCCCTCCCACCCTCCCTATCCCAGCCCTCTAGGTGGTCACAAAGCACCGAGCTGATCTCCCTGTGCTGTGCGGCTGCTTCCCACTAGCTATCTACCTTACGTTTGGTAGTGTATATATGTCCATGCCACTCTCTCACTTTGTCACAGCTTACCCTTCCCCCTCCCCATGTCCTCAAGTCCATTCTCTACATCTGTGTCTTCATTCCTGTCCTGCCCCTAGGTTCTTCAGAACCATTTATTTTTCAGATTCCATATATATGTGCTAGCATATGGTATCTGTTTTTCTCTTTCTGACTTACTTCACTCTGTATGACAGACTCTAGGTCCATCCACCTCACTACAAATAACTCAGTTTCGTTTCTTTTTATGGCTGAGTAATATTCCATCATATATATGTGCCCCATCTTCTTTACTCATTCATCTGTCGATGGACACTTAGGTTGCTTCCATGTCCTGGCTATTGTAAATAGAGCTGCAATGAACATTTTGGTACATGACTCTTTTTGAATTATGGTTTTTCTCAGGGTATATGCCCAGTAGTGGGATTGCTGGGTCGTATGGTAGTTCTATTTGTTCTGTGAATAGATTGCCTGGAATACGAGCTTCACCTAGGGGAAGAGTAGGGGGATGAGCTGGTAAAGAGTTTGAGGCAGGGGGCTTCCCTGGTGGCGCAGTGGTTGAGAGTCCGCCTGCCGATGCAGGGGACACGGGTTCGTGCCCCGGTCCGGGAAGATCCCACATGCCGCGGAGCGGCTGGGCCCGTGAGCCATGGCCGCTGAGCCTGCGCGTCTGGAGCCTGTGCTCCGCAACAGGAGAGACCACAACAGTGAGAGGCCCGCGTACCGCAAAAAAAAAAAAAAAAAGTTTGAGGCAGAGAGCGGAGCAGGGCCTTGAAGGGCCACAGTGACACATTTGTACTTCATCAAGAAGGCAAGGGAAAACCGCTGACTATTTTTGAGCAGCAGAGGGCTGTAATCAAAGATGCCTTTGAAAGACTCTTCTGGCTGTAGGCAGTGGAATATATGGGAGAGGGTGGAGAATAGAAGGCCAGGAAAGAGGATATTGCAACAGTTTAGATAGATGGCAGTACAAGCCCAGAAAAGAAGAGATAGATGGAGAGCCATCCTTTAACTGGAAGCTGGGCCTCAGAGGGGCTCTCAGGAGCATTGCCTAATTCCAAGGGTCATGAATATTTATATTCCACATCTCCCCCAAACCATCTCTTCATTCTTCTCTCATCGCTTCTTTCCTCCTTCTTGTCCCTCTCTCTGCCTTTTCTCTCCCCCTCTTCCCTACGTTTTCCCCCATCACTCCCAGTCGTGCTCAGTAATCAGCCATGATTCTGAACATCATTCAGGAAGGAGGAGAAGCGCTGAGGGAAGCGCTGAGCAAGACAGAAAGAATGAAGGAAAGAGGGTGAGAAAAAGAAGGAAGAACAGAATTAGGAAGGAGGAAGGGAGGGAGGAAGGAAGGAAGGACACTTTTCTGTAAGGAGCATTTACTGGGAACCAGGCCATGGATCCCTTTGGCAGTCTGGTGAAGCCCTTTTCTGAATAGTATTTTTTTTTTTTTTTTTTTTGGCGGTACGCGGGCCTCTCACTGCTGTGGCCTCTCCCGTTGCGGAGCACAGGCTCCAGACGCGCAGGCTCAGCGGCCGTGGCTCACGGGCCCAGCCGCTCCGCGGCATGTGGGACCCTCCCGGACCGGAGAACGAACCCGTGTCCCCTGCATCGGCAGGCGGACTCCCAACCACTGCGCCACCAGGGAAGCCCCTGAATAGTATTTTTAAACGCACAAGATAAAATACAAGGACTTACAAAGGGAACTCATCATAGTAAAACACCGTTATCAAAATATTGCCAAAAATGTCATACAGTAACATGGGCTTCTTGATTTATGCATTAAATAACCACGCCTAATGGTAGTTCCAATAACTGTTGGAATTGGTAACGAGCATAAATGAACTTTTTTTTTTTTGCGGTACGCGGGCCTCTCACTGTTGTGGCCTCTCCCGTTGCGGAGCACAGGCTCCGGACGCGCAGGCTCAGCGGCCACGGCTCAAGGGCCCAGCCGCTCTGCGGCACGTGGGATCTTCCCGGACCGGGACACGAACCCGTGTCCTCTGCATCGGCAGGCGGACTCTCAACCACTGCGCCACCAGAGAAGCCCATAAATGAACTTTTGAGATGACTGTAACAACTGGCATGTGAAATGTAAATCTCTGTGATGTCTGTTACCGACAAATTCACAGGTATTTCTGTGGTTCGCTGCCTACATTCATCATTTCAATATGAGGTTAGTGAAAATAAACAGGTAATTTTTTCCATCCAAATTCAACGTTGTCCCTCCCTGCCTCATCCTAGGTCTATAGGTCCCTCGTTAAGAACCACTGCTCTACGGGGTCATATAGCCTCCCACAGATTGGACTTGGCAGCCTCCTAACCTGTCCCATCCTTCAGGATGACATTTCTCCACGTCCAGTTTCCTAACTTGTCCCTGTAATTGGCTGCTCACAAAGCCCTGATTTCTGACTGAGAAGAGCTTCGAGCTCTCAGTCCATTTGCCCAGCACTGATGACTGTCATCCTCTGAGTCCATTGAAGAACTGGCCCTTTCTCAAAATTCTGTCTAATGAGTCATTCACGCAGCCTGCAGATTTTCCATAATTCTCTCATCATAGTCTTATACTGGAAAATCACCTTCCGTCTACCCAGTAACACCAACTCTGCCCCTGCCCCCGAATAGGACTCTTTTCAGCTAGTTCACAGGGGGTAGTCCTGAGAGAAGGCTGGGATGATCTTTAAACCAGGAAACCTGCAGCCTCACTCCTGGCCTTCATGCCCTTCAGATGGGAGGAGAGAAATCTAATGGACTCAACAGTAGCCATCTCTCTGGGTGGAGAGGCACAGTCCTTCCCAGAGAGAGGGGACCAACCAAATGATCTCTTTGGAGCCCTCCTCATCTGGAGATTCCTGGTCTCTTTCTTCATCTGTTCCCTTGTGCTCTCCAGCCCCTGGGGTTCACTCACCTAAAAAAACATAGACTGAGATCCACTGCAAAACAGAGAGTGTTTGGAGGCTTTCCTGAAGATCCAGATGGGAGAGGAAGGCCATGGCCATGGTGCTGTTCTGTTGTGATAGGAAGGCTGGTGCCTCCAAAGCTGAGCTGATTGCAGGTGCTTTGCTTTAATCTCATCACTGAGTCCTTTTATCTGCTGGAGGTTTTAGCCTTTTCTGCAGTCTTCCCTGTTCTCTCCCCACCTCAACTTCCTATGCACACACCAGGCTTTAGATCATACTTTCTAATCTCTCTAATATGCATCCTTTCCCCACAGGTGCTCAATTGCCTCGGGCTGGTTCTAGCTGTGTGTGTGTGTGTGTGTGTGTGTGTGTGTGTGTGTGTGTGTGAGTGTGTGTGTGTGTGTGTGTGAGGAGGGGGTCCCTGATAAATTAGTGCAGGAAAAGGGAATGGCTTAGGCCTCAAATAGGATCTCTGAAAAGCAGTCTGCCCTGGTGGATGCTCTCTGACTCCTCCTGTCTTCTGCTGAGAGCCACCTAGTCAACTAGAGCCTTCTTCTGCATGAATATCTAGACTTCTCAGATCCCTCCTTGTGCCTCTGTTCCCAGGGGTTCTGTACCAGTGGCCAGTGGGAGAAGCATTGCACAGAGAGCAGACCTGGCTTTCGGTCCTGGCTCCACCAAGTTCCTCCCCAGACGCCGTGGGGGAATCGCTCTGTCTCTCTAGATGTGTTGTTGGGAGGCAATCTAGCGGCTAAACGCATGGACTTCAGAGCCAGATAGCTGGGGTTCAGATCTCATCTCTGCCACTTACAAATTGGCAAACTGCCGTGCCTCGGTTTTCCCAACTGTAAAATGGGGATAATAATAGTACCTGCTTCATAGGGTTGTTCTGAGGATTGAGTGAGTGAATGTAAAGCACTTAGCACTGAGCCTGGCACACAGGAGGTATTACTGTAAGTGTTTCCTATTATTATTCTTCGTTTAATAAAATGAATGTCTACTGAACATCTATTATGTTTCAGGCTAAAAGGCTTGCTTCTGCACACCAGCCTTTTCAAAATTAAAGATTGTCTCCAGGTCCCAGGCCTGTGGATTCCTTTTTTCGGTAACTATCTGTTAAGTGATTACCGTTTGCCAGGTGCTGTTCTAGGTGTTGAGGATTCTTTGGGGAAGAAGATGGGCATGATTCCTGCCTTCACTGAACTCACAGTCTAGTGGAGGAGACAGACATTAAAAACTTACGAAAGGGGCTTCCCTGGTGGTGCAGTGGTTGAGAGTCCGCCTGCCGATGCAGGGGACGCAGGTTCGTGCCCCGGTCCGGGAAGATCCCACGTGCCGCGGAGCGGCTGGGCCGGTGAGCCATGGCCGCTGGGCCTGGGTGTCCGGAGCCTGTGCTCCGCAGCGGGAGAGGCCGCAGCGGTGGGAGGCCCGCGTACCGCAAAACAAACAAACAAACAAACAAAAAACTTAGGAAACCATCTATACACTTGAATTTCTGATAAGTGTCCTAAGGGAAAAGGCCAGTAATTCTCAGCATAAGGCCTCTAATGTAGGTGCTCAAAAAAATCTTCTGAATGTAATCAAAAAGGTTGCTAGGAAAATTAAATACAAAACGGTATCAAGCGTCCTACAAGTACAAGGAAATATTGATTCCTTAGCCTTTTCCAGGAATATTAGTGGAACTCTGTCTCCCTCCCTACCTCCCACTCTGGCTTGGGCCTCCTCGATTAGACTGACTAATATGAATCTTCAGAGTTGAGCTTAGGGGACGGTTTTGGTGCACCGTGGGATGTACTGTCCTCCCCCAATGTACCCTCCATGGCCACTTGACATGCCACCCCTCCTCCTCTTCCTCTTTCTTTTCTTCCCCCTGGCTAGCTGGGGTTACCAAGCTGCTTCCTGGGGGCTAGTTGGCCACATACAGTGTGAGATGTATTAGAGCACGTCTGCTCAGAAGCTGCAGGGGAGAAGGGAGAGAGGTAAGAGGTGGGCCTGGGCTCTTCCAGGGCAAAGCACAGATGTGGGGAGCGCGAGAGTATCCCGGATAGACGAGTTCCACAATGCTGCCAGCTCCAAGGCTGCTTACAAATCAGGTCTCTACCCCGCTTCACTTTCAGATGGGTAAATGGAAGAGGCCTAGAAAGGGCTCACACAGGGTGCTAGATGCAGGGCAAGGACACACCGATTTCCATTTCTGTCTCCCTAATGTCCGGCTCAGAGCCTGATACAGTGTAGGCATTCAGGTAAATGCTTGTGGAACAAATAATGAGGTCTGGTCTCCTGGTTCCTTAAGCAAGATGGGCTGGCAGGGCTGGGCCATGACCCTGATTTGCCAGCCCTTTCCCCTCCAAAACAAAGCGCATACTGTCTGAGCTGGAGCCTTCCTGAGCCAACGGGACAAGTATAACATGAACACCAGTGAATGTAGTAAAAGCAGGAAGAAGAGAAGTAGGTGAGCAGACAAATCCTGAATAACCAGCACTCATGATTTCCCAGTTACAATCCAACCAACCAACAAGCAAACCCTTAGCTGCCTCGGAGTAAGCAGTACCAAAGGAGTGGTGGCCAAGAAGCACAAAAGGGTCTGGTAATTTCATTCATAGACATTTAGGGCTGATATGATTCTAACCCTCAAGAAACTCACAGTCCAGCATGTGAGGTGGATGGAATCACAGCCACCCGTATGGGGTGCCGTGGGGTGTGCAGACGCAGATGAGAGAAGCATCCACCAGCCTGAGGAGGGCAGGGAAGCCTCTATGGAAGCGGGGGTGCTGTGGTGAGGAGAAAGGGGGCAAAAGGCATGGAAGGACAGCAAGGGGAAGACTGCAATTAGCTCGCCAAACCAGAAGCTAAGAAGCTTTGCAGGAACAACAGAAAACCAAAGAAGACTGGAAGGAAAAGGAGAGCGAGGGGACCGGGGAGCTCAGAAGAAGTGGGTGGAAGCGAGGTAAACGCTGAGAAAGAAGCAGCCCTAGGATTCTTCTTCCTGGATTCTGAAGGTTCACCCTCAGCCTTCAGAATGACTCATTTCTAGAAAGCTTTGGATAGCTGAGGTTTTGCCATAATGTGTTTTCTTCTGATCGTTCCCCTTCAGTCATACTCTTACTTGGTTCGGTACTGCAATTTCAGCAATACCTGAATAGGAGAACCTATTTAATCCCAGTCAATGGGCTACGTCCTATACAAGGGACATACATAGTCCCTTCTTTTACCAAATTTTTATTGAGGTTCTACTACAAGCCTGGCATTATTCTAGGTTGACAATCGTGTGTGTGGTGGGTCAGGGCGCTGGCAGGGAGTGAAAGAAGTACACACATCATCAACACAAAGATTGGGGCCATCAGAAAAGTACAAAGAAGATGGAGGGGAAGGCTAGTAGCTGTGTCCAAGCTTGGACAAGACACTTGCCTTCTCTGAGTCTTGGTTTCCTCCTCTGGAAAAAGGGACTAATCATATTTATTTGCTGTGAGGAGTAGTGGTAATGATTGAAAAGTTCTCGGGCAGTGTCTGCCACACAGGAACTTTTCCATGGTACTGGTACTCAGCTGTGTGTGGGGGGTGGCATTTGCAATGGGCTTCAACAGGCAGAGAAGTAGGGAGAGTGATCTGTCTTGTGACGGCTGGGGAGACACAAAAGTCTGCAGGTTTGCTTTGGCACAGGGACTAGTTTCGTTTGACGGGAGCCCCAGGTTTGTGGAGGGGAGCAGAAGGAAAGAAGACTGGACGTTGGTAAGTGGGGATGTCTTCCTCATAAATCCCTTTATGTCTGCAGATCAGCAGCTCTAGAAGGAACCTACAGAAGTAAATGAACCCAGGAGTAGTGGCTGGAGGTGGGGACCAAAGAGGTGGAGGGTGCGACAGAACAGGGTGAGTATTTCAAAATCTCTTGGAAGTCACTGGATCACTTCTCAGGGCAGGCAGGCTCTGGGGAACAGCAGCATCTAGCGCCTTGGTTCAGGCTAGAATGACTGACTATGTCCATTTGCCAGAGGCTGAGGAGTTGCCCGGGACGCAGGACTTTCAGTGCTAAAAGCAGGGTGGTTTGGGGCTCATTGGGACAGCTGGTCCCCTAGTTCAGGCCTTTGTCACTGTCTCCTGGACTCCAGAAGGCTGCTCCCAGCTGCTCTACCTTCCTTTGGTCCTTTGCTGCTAAGAGGATTGCTATCAAACACAGCTCTCACCCACTGCCCTGTTTCTAACCCTCTAAAGGTTCCCATGGCCTCCGGGATCAAGTTCGAAGCCCAGAGCCTGGCCTCCAGAGCCCTTGCTCCACTGGTTTCTGCCCTTCTTGAAAGCCTCACTTCCCATAACTTTCACACCACACCAGATACAGCCTCCTTTCCCAACCAGGAAGTGCCCTTTGCTATTCTGGGCCTTTGCCCACGGTGGTCTCTTATCAGCCTGACTAAGTCCTACGCATGCTTCAAGTTACTGTGAAAATGTCATTGCCTGAGATTCTCCACCCTGCTCTCTCCTCTGGATTCCCAAGGTACATTATACATACTTTTGGGAGAGCACATATTAGGAAGTTAGTTTGAGAGTGTAGACCCCACTGCTATATCCAGCTTTTAGTGAGATGCTTCATGTACAGTAAGCTTTTGGTATATATATCTTGAATAGTCAGCATATTCACATGATTCAAAATTCAAAAGGGTCTATAGGGAAATTCAGTGAAAAGTCTCCTTCCCACTCCTGGCCTCTAACAATCCCTCACCCCTCCTCCTCCTCCAGGGAAATCTTATGCGTGCCCAAACAAATAAGGTAATTTGCTTTGTTAAATGAATAAAGGAAATAACAGTAGAAACCTGGAAACAATCCAAATGTTCAAAATCTGGGGGGCCTAAGTAAGCTATTATATAGCAATCTTATAGACAATCTGCAGTCATTAAAATTATTATAAGGTAAACTCTGTAGTATATGATATGGTAAGCTTTCAAAGCAGAGTATAAAGCAGACCTCTCCACTGAATACACTTTGTGAAAATGTGGTCCCTTCTGTGATAGGATGAAAGGGGGTCTGAGAGAGAAATGATTGCTGCTTTAAGGTGAAGGGATTCTGGGTTTCCTTTTATGTAAAGTTGTTTGAATATGAAAAGAAAGAGGCTGCATTATTGTGAATCTGCCTGACGAAGAAGCGTGATTCATGATGGGACTCATTCATTCAGTAATTCATTCTGCAGACACTGAATGCCGGCTTTGTCAGGAGAAGGCCAGAAACAGTGCTGAGTTTCCCAGGAAGAGCACTAAGTAGGCGACAGGCCCTAAGAAACTCTAATGGAGCCAGAGGGGTGGGGAGTGTGGTGAGTTCATTGCCAGGCTGTTGAATGAGTTTTTGTTCATCAAGAGGAGCGGTGTGGTAGATGACAGGATATGGGTCAGGGAGCTCAGCAGAAAGGTCAGGGCTAGTACTGGCCATCAGCATACACGTGGTGAGTCATGGAAGCCGGAGGTGGGGTGAGCTCACCCAGGTAGAAGGTAGACAAGGAAAGGAGAAGACAGGTTCCATAAAGCGGGTGAGGAGTCTCTCTACCAATCACTCCGTGTCTCTGAGCCGGGGACAAGGGCACCAGGGTAGCAGAGGCGGTATCTGTCGCTGAGTGTGGGAGGGCCTCAGAGTTCGGGCAGAAATCCTCCCTCCCAGCCCCTGGCTGCCAAGTCTCATGCGCTCACAACCTGGGTCTGGTCTTAGCTGTCCAGGAGGGCCTGGTAGACCAAGAGGGGGGGCTTTGACGGGCTCAGAAAATGTGTAAGAACCCTTAAGTGAGAGGGTGGAATAGAGAGAGGGTTTAAAAGATTCACTTGTACCAAGATCGGATAGGGCTGGAAACAGGTGGGCCTGGCACTGGAAGCAGGGATGTTCTACAGGTTGAGGGATGTAGGGCCCCAGGAAGGGGAGAGTTCTGAGTCCGGGGTATTCCCCTAGTGAGCCGGTCTCAGATGTGCCCTTAAAGGGCCTGGCCGGCAAAGCTGATAGAATCGTTGCTCAAAATTTAGACAGAGAAAGGGGGGAGGTGATCCCCAGAGCAGTGTGCCAGCAGGGTATCTCGCCCACCTTCCTATGTCCCCCGTGCGTTGTGCTTCCCGGGGAGTGTGGCAGACTGGAAGGACGTGGCCTGTGGAATCAGGCCCACCTGGAATCCAGGCCCAGCTCGACACTTAGGGCTGAGAGATCTTTGGGAAATCCCTTCTCTGAGCCTCAAGTTCCTCATTTACAAATTGAGGCAATAATAATATCTACCTTGGGACGTTGTTGTGAGGATTAGAAATAGTCAACTCCTAGTATACGGTATGTGCTCAATACACGAATTCTTGTTATTTGTGCTACCACATGGGGATAGGATGGCCTAAGTCATTGCTGAGTTGTACTCTCTTGGAGGGATTTATTGCCAGTTGTGACAAGAAACTGAAATCTTTTGTTTACCATCTTTTCACATACGTTTGTCAAAGGCGGCCTGGTGGGCAGATAAGTAAAAACCGGTTCTCAATTTCTGCTGCACGTAACAATTCTCTCCTGTGCTGGTCATCTCCAGCACACAAAGAAAAGCATGTTCACAAACCTTTTTGCTGGTGGTGATATATATAGAAGACTGAGAAAGCAATAGGGGGGCAGGGGTTAAAATAAGTTGTGAAATACTGAATTTAAAAAACAATGCATCCCCTCCTCTGGCCGCCAAACTTACATTTGTGCCATGTTTTCTAATTGTTCAAAGTGCTTTTCCATACTTGATTTCATTTGCTCCTTACTCTGGCCTGTGAGGTAAGTAGGCCAGATGTTGTCAGCATCTGGGAGGGGCTAAAACTGACAGAGCTGGTATTAGAACCCACACCTCCTTGCTGTGGAGCATGAGTGAACTGAGCCAGGTTAAACCTTGGATGAATGGGTGAAAAGCAATCTGTGAGGAAATGATGTGCAGGTGTTGGAGGGAGCGGTTTTGCAAGGAGACAAAGGAAGGTCACAGTGCCGTCTTGTTGTTGGGTGTCTGAAAGAGCCGGGTGGCAGTGTATGTGTTGTGCTGATGAGCAAACCGGAGGCCCACAGTAAGCAGAGGAGGACTTTGGAATTCAGTTGCCATAAGAGAGGTGGATTTAGGTTCAAAAGTTTTATCCTTTGCACGTTGTTTTAAATGACAGCAGTGACCCCGGTGACCTGGGTGGCCCTGGGTCACCCGGCTAGGGAGGGGCAGAGAGAGCCCTGAGGATTGAGACTCAATTCAGAAACCTTAACTCCAACTTCTTGGGCTTGAAATCAGCTCATTCGGTTCCCTGCTCTGTCTTTCTTACAGGGGTGTTGAATAAGTGGAAAGGACAAATCACCGCACGATGGCATTAAAAGAAGTAGTGCCCAGCGTTCACCTTTTCCAAATAACTAATTGGCTTCCATGTGAGAGCTACAGAGGGCAAATATTTTGGCTACACTGATATGTTTGCACGGTCTATGTATTAGCTGTGTGCTGAAGCAAGTCACTCACTGCATTTCCCCAAGCCAGCTTCCTTCCCTGTAAAACGAAGGCATTATCTCCTGCCTGACAGGTTGTGAGAATGAAATATGCAGCATATGTGAAATAAGCATAGTGCAAACGATGAGGCAGTACTGTTATCTGTGGAATGCTCTGAGTCCTAAGCTTCCCGGAGTCCACCAAACCCAGCTCACTCTAGGACCCTGAAACGCCTTGCTCTGGTGGGAGTAGAGAAGGTGGTTCTCTTTTTGTTTTCTCTAGCCGCCAGGCAGGCAGACTGAACTGGGGAGGAAAATGGAGGGAGATGGGTTTGCTCACTGCCTCTGTCTTATCCCCCAGCTGAGGGGGAAATGGCAGGGGGGAAGCGGGCTGTCATAACCTTTTCTTCGGTGAGTCAGCTAAAAAGAAATTTCTAGAGCTCCAATAACGTATCAGTGGTGGTTTGGGTTTGGAGTTTTCAAGCTGCTCCCTCTTTTTGAGCTGCTTTAAGATGCAGAACTAAAAGCACACGCAATTGGGAAGCACATGGAAAATGACAGAAGCACAGCTTGTTACTAATGTGAACTTGAAGAAATCACTCAGCTTCTCCGGGCCTGTTTTCTAATCTGTAAAATGCGGATAATGCTACCTATTTCGCAGGGTCATTGTGAGTATTAATAGCATGTGAAAGTGCCCGGTCTGGTGCCTGGCACAGAACGGAGTTTCCAACACCTACCTGTCCATTTCCTTTCCCTTCCTAGTGGACAGACCATAGTCACTGAGCTCAGACGAAAACACTTATTCTTCAGCCTATTATAATGGCTGCCATTATTCATTTAATTCTCACAACAACCCTATGAAACAGCTCATCTATAAACATAGAGAAAACAGAGGAGCAGTTCAGAGAAGTTATATTGCCCAAGGTCACACAGCTTTCAACTTTTAAAGCCAGGATTCAAACCCACTTTGTCTAGTTTGCCTCTTAGACATCAGAATGTGAGGGGGCTTCATCAGGCTGGATCTTCTGGAAGGACCATCTTTAAGTAGACTCAGACCAAGGGGATAACCCCAACCTGGCCCGTTTGGGGAATGAGCTCAGGGTGGAGTTTCAAGGGCACGAAATAGGCCATTGCTAGAGGCAGCCTGGCAATAACTGGAAGAGAACTACAAATGAATGTTTGCTTCCCAAATCTGTGGGGAAGTTAATCTGTGCTCTACCAGTTTCAGGGGCTTACGTTGTGAGGGTAACATGAATCCTTTATTAAGCAGTATATATTTAGCAATAAATATATTATTGGTAGTCTTCTGTCACCTCCACTAAACATAACGTCCTACTCATCGTCTGACAGCCCTCCATTTACCACCCTACAAAGGAGAGGGATCTGAGTCTCCTTTTCAAACCCCTGTCCTAAGCTAGCCTGCAGAAGCTAGAATAGGAAGGCTGAGTCATCTTAAAAGAAGTGTACCAAAGCCACATAGAACAAAAGTATGTTTTCTAGATCGTTTGTTTTAACACATGGCTGCTTTTCTAGGGTATCAACCCGGGAGCTGAGGACGTGTCTTCTCTTTACCGCAGAAAGTAGGTACCCTTGTCATCTGTGCTGTCTCCCCTCCTCCACTCCCAGTTATTGGCATGACTGCAGGTACCTTATTAACTAGCAAAATGACCGCCATGGCACACTGACTGCTTGGGACTGGGCCAGGTATGGCACAGCAGGGGCAAAGAGGGCCAAAATGGTCTTCCAGCAGCCCACTTAAGAGCTAGGCTACGGCCTGAGCTGCTCTTACCCTCAGGGTTCTAAATAGTTCCAGAGTAAAGACCCTGGCCTCAGATGCTCACACAAGGATGGCTCTCATAGTGCCTTATTGGTTTCCTCATTTCTCATGGCTGAAGCAAGGAAGATTGGGTAGATAGGATTGTTCTGTTCATTTACAGCTATAATTTCTGAAAATAGAGCCGTGTGGCAGGGCAAATCCTGGCTTTTGTGCTTGTCCCTTGTAAAGCAAGTGTTGGGTTAGTTCACAGCACTGGGGTAGAAAGGAGAAAGCAAGCTCCAGCCAGTCTGGGCAGCTCTGATGCTGGGTAACTCACTGCCCACATCAAAGGGAGATGACTAGGATCTCTCCATAAGCCCAGGGACCCACAGCTGACCCCCTCCCCTCACCCCTTGGAAGAAAGCAGCTGATACTCATATTTCTGCACAGGCTCACATGATAGAGGGGACTTTCATTTTTCAAAGAGAATTCATACAGCCATTGATTATACAGAACCATTTCTCAGTACTCTTTTATTTCCACTTAAGAAAAGTGGAATATACCATGATGAGGATTGTAATTCCAAGACAAGATTGCTGGCTCATCATGTAGGGTACAAATACACAATTAATTGTTTGACATTTTAATGAACGCAAAGCAAGATTAAGCATCTCTGCCTTCGTTGTACATGGCTGAAGCAGGAGCCCAGGGAGGGGAAGACTGCACAGCTTTCCTTGGTGGGGAAGACAGAAGCCCCTGTAGTCCTGTCTTGTTGTGGGGAGACTAACCCATGTTCTGTCGGTTGCCATAGCCCCTAGGATGGGTGTCCTTCCAGTCATCCCACTCCCGAGCTCTGTGGACTGCCTGTTCATCATCCTCTTCCTCCTGTTCCTGATCTTGTCGCTGAGCTGCTGTTCTGAACTCTGCCCAAGTGGAAAAATGAGAAAGCAGGGGTGAGGAAAAGAGCGACTGTCACGGGCCCCAGTTCCACTCTGAAAATGACCACATAACAAGAGAACAAGGAATATATACCTAGCTGCCTACCCTGGGGCCAGCAGAACTGGGGAGAGTACTTACTATTACTTAACAGGTGACATGTTAAGTAATAGTAAGACAGGATCCTCTGAGTGGTTTTCACGAGAAGGCAAAAACATAAAAGTTGCCCCTCAAAATGAATTCTATTTTGGGAAAGAATTCTTGCTAAAATGGCCAACCCCTCACAACAGAAAACAAAAACACCAACTGACCAACAGAACCCCAGCAAACCAAAAATACTGAAGTGTTTCCATAGTATAGTGGTTATCACACTCGCCTGACAAAAACACTACAGTAAAAAATATTTATGATTTTATGATTTATGATTTGCCAGGGAGGTGGGACTATAGGTGGCTTCTCCTCCTTCATCCATTTCCTTTATTACAGTTCTACAATTCTGTGTGTGTATAAAATTGGAAATCACGGGGCAGTTGAACCTACCAGAAAAGAATGTGTGTTATTTTGCACGTTTGGAACAGGGTCTGAGGTCCAAATGGCACTTGTCATGCAGTGTACCAAATACTAGGTCTCTTTTGCACTCTTTTTTTCTTTCCTTTGTGAGGTAAAGGAACATTTCCTAGCTACCTTGAATTTGCCCAGAAGAAATACTCTCATTACCATGATAAAGAATGAAATATGTGGGGAATCTGATCTCTCCTTACAGCTTAGGAGTCTTGTGTTCTGTTTTTCTTTCTTTTTTTACCCTTTTATTGTAAAATAAAAGATACTGGAAATCACACAAAAATATATATAACTTAAAATTTGATAAGGAGGCTATACCTTTATAGCCTTCACTTGGGTCAAGATATAGATTTTCTGTACCCATCCCTAAAGCTTCTCCATGAGCATCTACCAAATGACACCCTGTGCTCACTGGCAGTTGTTAATTCCCATTCCTTCCCTCCCTGGAAATCACCAATCTACCCTCTATCTCTATAGATTTGCCTATTCTGAACATTTCACATAAATGGAATCAAGTAACATGTGGTCTTTTGTGTCTGACTTCTTTCACTTAGCATAATGCTTTTGAGGTTAGTCTTATCCATTTTCAAATATTTTGATATATTTTTAATCTACAGGTTTCTTTTTCCGTCCCTTTCTTTCCTTACAAGTTCTCTGTTGAAGAGGCTGGGGCATTTGACCTGTAGTTTCCCCAAATCTGGATTTTGCCGACCGCATAGTCACGATGGAGTCCAACATGTTCTTCTGTATTTCTGCAGATTGGCAAGTGGACACAGAGCTTGATATGACTCAGGGTTGATGCCTTCTCATGAATACAGGTAGTGCTGTCCTCCCCCAGCAGATGGCACATAGTATCTGTGTCTCATATGTTGTGATGTTAGCAGCTGTTGATGCTCAATGCCTAGATTCGTTAATTTTCCCAGGATTTCAAAATGGTGATACTCTTTAACATTTCTTTTTTTTTATTAAGTAGAATGCTTTTATAAAGAGAGGCTTTCCCTCATCTACTACTATTTAGTCACCCAGGAAAAGAAAACAAGATTAATGCTTGATTCTTCTGCTTTAATTTACCATTTCTCAAGGTAATAAATTGGTTCATCATCCTCTGAAATCGAACAATTTTTGTTTTAACTATAGTTATGAACTCATGGATTTAAACATATTTGATGGGTTTCAATGAATTGCAATGATTTCTAAAAAATATTCAAATAAGCTTTCTAACTTTAGTTTTAATTTACAGAAAAATTGAGAAGATAGTACAGAGTTCTTATACATCCGTACCCAATTTCCCTTATTGTTAACATCTTACATTACTATGGTTTGTGTGTCACAACTAACGAACCAATACTGATACATATATAACTAACAACTAAAGTTCATACTTTATTCAGATTTCCTTGGGTTTTACGTAATGTCCGTTTTTTTTGGTTCCAGGATCCCATCAAATATTCCATATTACATTAGTCCTCTGTCTCCTTCGTCTCCTCTTGGCTGTGAGAATTTCTCACTTTCCTTGTTTTTGATGACCTGGACAGTTTTAAGGGGTACTCATCAGGTATTTTGCAGAATGTCCCTCAACCTGGGGTTGCCTCATATTTTTCTCATAATTAGACTAGGGTTATGACTTTTGGAAGAGAATAACAGTGAAGTTTCCTCCTTATCACATCAAACCAAGGCTACACACCACCAACATGACATCACTGCTGATGTTAACTGGGATCACTTCAGGTAGTGTTTGTAGGGTTCCCAACTGCTCCCCCCTCCTTCTATACTATAGTCTTTGGAAGCAAGTAACTAAACATAGCCTACACTTAAGGGGTGAGGAGTTGTGCTGCACCTCCTTGAGACAGGCGTATATACACAAATTATTTAGAATTTTTCTGTAGGGGAGATTGGTCTCTTCGCCCCCATCTATTTATGTAATCATTTATTTCTATCACTATAGACTCACGGACACATTTTATTCCTTGTGCTATAATCCAATACTGCTATTTTCCTGCTCATATTCTTCCAGTTTTGGCCAGTGACAGTTCTTTCAGAAGGCCCTGTGTCACATTAACATACCTCAATAGTTTTTTGTTTGCTGTTGTTGTTTCTTGAGTGCTTCTTTATTTTCTAGTACTACAAAATATTTCAGGTTCATCTTGTATATTCCCTGTCCAGCCCTAGAATTATCCATTTCTCTAAGGAGCCCTTTAATTGAAGAATAGTATTAGAAACCAAGATTTGGGCACTAGACATGCTCGTTGCTACTGGCAATTATCCTTTTTCAAGCCAAACTGTCTTTGGCCAGTGGAAACGTCTTCAAAGTGGCTTCTGAGTCCTTCTGATATGACCGTAGTAGTCTTTGAAAGCTTCTTGCCTATCCTTTATGACAAGATGTTCCAAGCTCATCTTATTTATTTCCTGCTGCAAGCTTGGAATCAGCTATTTCTCTAAGACATCCTGGTTTCTTTTAATGGGAATGGTATTTCAAGAACAGAACCTGGGTTACTAGGTGTGCTCATTGCTTCTGGGCTGGTCATTGTTTCTAAGCCTTTTCAGTGGATAAATCAAAAGTGTGTGTGTGTGTGTGTGTGTGTGTGTGTGTGTGTGTTGTGTGTGTGTGTAGTTCCTATTCAGGACTACAGGGGTGTTTTGTTTCTAACGCAAATTCTTTTGAATTACATCTGTATTCTTCCACACTAAAAGTCTTAGCTCTCAAAGACAGAGGATGATGGAATTTGAATATCTCATAATTACTCAGTTAACATTATATCACATTACACAGTCCTGGAATAACACTAATACTGTTACCAATATAATTGCTGAGAACAGTTCTTCTTTTGCATATTCTTTCCCCATTTCTCCATTAAAAGTTACACTATATCTACATTACCAGAGCACTGGGCATAAGCATTAATACTTTCTCTCTTTCAAATCTCATTTAGTCTTAGTTCTACAAGTAACTATATATTTAATGCTGACTGATAGTCCTTATATCAATGTCTCTCTCATCACTTTGATTGTCTTAAGCTCATTCTCTAGCAAATTTCTCAGAAAGGGATCATGGGACGAATATTTCCTGAGTTCCTGCATGTTGATAAATACCTGTACCCTTTACACCTAAAAGTCAGTTTTACCAAATATAATGTCCTTGGCTCACATTTTTTCCCCTTGAGTATCTTAAATGTTACTCCACTTTCTTCTGGCATAAAGTGTTGGTGTCAAAAAGTTTGAAGATGATCTGATTTTCCTTCCTTTACAACCCACCTGCTGTTTTGCTGAAGTGTCCAAGGCATTTCTTTTTTAAAAAAAAGTCTAGTAATTTTATTAGAATGTGTCTTGCTGCTGGTCATTCTGGGTCAAAATTCTTAGGTACACGGTGCGCTTTTTAAAAGCAAATCTAGTTTCCTCAATATTAGTTTTTTTAAAAAAATATCTTTATTGGAGTATAACTGCTTTACAATGTTGTGTGTTTCTGCTGTACACCAAAGTGAATCAGCTATATGTATACATATATCCCCATATCCCCTCCCTCTTGCATCTCCCTCCCACCCTCCCTATCCCACCCCTCTAGGTGGTCACAAAGCACTGAACTGATCTCCCTGTGCTATGTGGCTGCTTCCCACTAGCCATCCATTTTACATTTGGTAGTGTATGTATGTCCATGCCACTCTCTCACTTCGTCCCAGCTTACCCTTCCCCCTCCCCGTGTCCTCAACTCCATTCTCTACATCTGCATCTTTATTCCTGCCCTGCCACTAGGTTCATCAGTGTACCGTTTTTAGATTCCACATATGTGTGTTAGCATATGGTATTTGTTTTTCTCTTTCTGACTTACTTCACTCTGTATGACAGTCTCTAGGTCCATCCAATATTAGTTTTAAGCATTTTTTTCTTTTTCCTTGCTTCAGTATTCTTCTTCATATAATCTTATTATCCATATGTCAGGTCTTCTTTGCTATCTTTCATATTTGTCACTTTTTCTAGAAATCTGTTCATCCTTGTTTCTTTTTGATTTAAAACATTTTCCTTTTTACTTTAGAAAGGCATTTTCTGTTATATTCACTCATTCTTGTTTTCTTCTAGTTTAGCCTTCATTTCTTTTCTTTTATTCAAATTGAAGTCTAATTGATTTACAATATTAGTTTCAGGTGTACAACATGTTGATTTAATATTTTATATATTATATTCCATTTAGAGTTATTATAAAATATTGGGAAAACGGTGGAAGCGTAAGAAGTGGAGATCACCTTCCTCCCCACAAATACATCAGAAATACATCTATATGTGGAGCAGCTCCTACAGAACACCTACTGAATGCTGGCAGAAGACCTCAGACCTCCCAAAAGGCAAGAAACTCCCCATGTACCTGGGCAGGGCAAAAGAAAAGAGAAAAAACAGAGACGAAAGAATAGGGACGGGACCCGCACTAGTGGGAGGGAGCTGTGAAGGAGGAAAGGTTTCCACACACTAGGAAGACCCTTCACTGGCAGAGACGGGGGTGGAGTGGGGGGAAGCTTCGGAGCCACGGAGGAGAGCGCAGCAACAGGGGTGCGGAGGGCAAAGTAGAGAGATTCCCGCACAGGGGATCGGTGCCGACCAGCACTCATCAGCCCGAGGCTTGTCTGCTCACCCGCCGGGGCGGGCGGGAGCTGGGAGCTGGGGCTCGGGCTTCGGAGGTCAGACCCCCGGGAGAGGACTGGGGTTGGCTGCGTGAACATAGCACGAAGGGGCTAGTACGCCACAGCTAGCTGGAGGGAGTCCTAGCTGGAGGGAGTCCGGGAAAAGGTCTGGAACTGCCGAAGAGGCCAGAGACTTTGTCTTGCCTCTTTGTTTCGCGGTGCGCGAGGAGAGGGGATTAAGAGCGCTGCTTAAAGGAGCTCCTGAGTCGGGCGTGAACCTGGGCTATCAGCGCGAACTCCAGAGACGGGCATGAGACACTAAGGCTGCTGCTGCATCTACCAAGAAGCCTGTGTGCGAGCACAGGTCACTTATCCACACCTCCCCTCCCGGGAGCCTGTGGAGCCCGCCACTGCCAGGGTCCCCTGATCCAGGGACAACTTCCCCAGGAGAACGCACAGCGCGCCTCAGGCTGTTGCAATGTCACGCCGGCCTCTGCCGCCGCAGGCTCGCCCTGCATCCGTACCCCTCCCTCCCCCCGGCCTGAGTGAGCCAGAGCCCCTGAATCAGCTGCTCCTATAACCCTGTCCTGTCTGGGCAGGAACAGACGCCCTCAGGTGACCTACACGCAGAGGCGGGGTCAAATCCAAAGCTGAACCCCAGGAGCTGAGCAAACAAAGAAGAGAAAGGGAAATCTCTCCCAGCAGCCTCAGGAGCAGCGGATTAAATCTCCACAATCAACTTGATGTACCCTGCATCTGTGGAATACCTGAATAGACAACAAATCATCCCAAAATTGAGGCGGTGGACTTTGGGAGCAATGATATATACATACTTTACCTTTTTCTCTTTTTGTGAGTGTGTATGTGTATGCTTCTGTGTATGATTTTGTCTGTATAGCTTTGCTTTTACCATTTGTCCTAGGGTTCTGTCTGTCCGTTTTTCTGGGGGTTTTTTAGTATAGCTTTTAATGCTTGTTACCATTGGTGGATTTGTTTTTTGGTTTGGTTGCTCTCTTCCTTCTTTCTTTTTTTCTTTTCTTTACTACTTTTTAAATTTAAAAAAAATTTTAATAATTATTTTTTATTTTAATAACTTTATTTTATTTTTTCTTTCTTCCTTTCTTTCTCCTATTTATTCTAAGCCGTGTGGATGACAGGGTCTTGGTGCTCCAGCCGGGCATCAGGCCAGTGCCTCTCAGGTGGGAGAGCCGAGTTCAGGACACGGGTCCACCAGAGACCTCCCAGCTCCACATAGTATCAAATGGCGAAAATCTCCCAGAGATCTCCATCTCAACGCCAACACTCAGCTCCACTCAACGACCAGCAAGCTACAGTGCTGGACACCCTATGCCAAACAACTAGCAAGACAGGAACACAACCCCACCCATTAGCAGAGAGGCTGCCTAAAATCAAAATAATGTCACAGGCACCCCAAAACACACCACTGGACGCGGTCCTGCCCACCAGAAAAAACAAGATCCAGCCTCATGCACCAGAACACAGGCACTAGTCCCCTCCAACAGGAAGCCTACACAACCCACTGAACCAACCTTACCCACTGGGAGCAAACACCAAAAACAACGGGAACTAAGAACCTGCAGTCTGCGAAAAGGAGACACCAAACACAGTAAGTGAAGCAAAATGAGAAGACGGAGAAACACACAGCAGATGAAGGAGCAAGGTAAAAACCCATCAGACTAAACAAATGAAGAGGAAATAGGCAGTCTACCTGAAGAAGAATTCAGAGTAATGAAAGTAAAGATGATCCAAAATCTTGGAAATAGAAGGGAGGAAATACAAGAAACATTTCACAAGGACCTAGAAGAACTAAAGAGCAAAGAAACAATAATGAACAACACAATAAATGAAATGAAAAACTCTCTAGAAGGAATCAATAGCAGAATAACTGAGGCAGAAGAATGGATAAGTGACCTGGAAGATAAAATAGTGGAAATAACTACTGCAGAGCAGAATAAACAAAAAAGAACGAAAAAAACTGGGGACAGTCTCAGAGACCTCTGGGACAACATTAAACGCACCAACATTCGAATTATAGGGGTCCCAGAAGAAGAAGAGAAAAAGAAAGGGACTGAGAAAATATTTGAAGAGATTATAGTTGAAAACTACCCTAATATGGGAAAGGAAATAGTTAATCAAGTCCAGGAAGCACAGAGAGTCCCATCCAGGATAATTCCAAGGAGAAACACGCCAAGACACATAGTAATCAAACTATCAAAAATTAAATACAAAGAAAAAATATTAAAAGCAGCAAGGGAAAAACAACAAATAACATACAAGGGAATCCCCATAAGGTTACAGGTGGTCTTTCAGCAGAAACTCTGCAAGCCAGAAGGGAGTCGCAGGGCATATTTAAAGTGCTGAAAGGGAAAAACCTACAACCAATATTACTCTACCAAGCAAGGATCTCATTCAAATTCGACAGAGAAATTAAAATTTTACAGACAAGTAAAAGCTGAGAGTTCAGCACCACCAAACCACCTTTACAACAAATACTAAAGGAACTTCTCTAGGCAGGAAACACAAGAGAAGGAAAAGACCTACAATAACAAACCCAAAACAATTAACAAAATGGTAATAGGCACACACATATCAATAATTACCTTAAATGTAAATGGATTAAATGCTCCAACGAAAAGACATAGACTGGCTGAATGGATACAAAACCAAGACCCATGTATATGCTGTCTACAAGAGACCCCCTTCAGACCTAGGGACACATACAGACTGAAAGTGAGGGGATGGAAAACGATATTCCATGCAAATGGAAATCAAAAGAAAGCTGGAGTAGCAATTCTCCTATCAGACAAAACAGACTTTAAAACAAAGACTATTACAAGAGACAAAGAAGGACACTACATAATGATCAATGGATCAATCCAAGAAGAAGATATAACAACTGTAAATATTTATGCACCCAACATAGGAGCACCTCAATACATAAGGCAAATGCTAATAGTCATAAAAGGGGAAACAGACAGTAACACAATCATAGTAGGGGACTTTAACACCCCACTTTCACCAATGGACAGATCATCCAAAATGAAAATAAATAAGGAAACACAAGCTTTAAATGATACATTAAACAAGATGGACTTAATTGATATTTATAGGACATTCCTTCTAAAAACAACAGAATACACTTGCTTCTCAAGTGTATTGGAACATTCTCCAGGATAGATCATATCTTGGGTCACAAATCAAACCCTGGTAAATTTAAGAAAATGGAAATCGTATCAAGTATGGTTTCCGACCACGTTGTGAAACTAGATATGAATTACAGGAAAAAAATTGTAAAATATACAAACATGTGTAGGCTAAACAATACACTACTTAATAACCAAGAGATCACTGCAGAAATCAAAGAGGAAATCAAAAAATACCTAGAAACAAATGACAATGAAAACACGACGACCCAAAACCTACGGGATGCAGCAAAAGCAGTTCCAAGAGCGAAGTTTATAGCAGTACAGTCCTACCTTAAAAAACAAGAAACATCTCAAATAAACAACCTAAACTTACACCTAAAGCAATTAGAGGAAGAAGAACAAAATAACCCCAAAGTTAGCAGAAGGAAAGAAATCATAAAGATCAGATGAGAAACAAATAAAAAAGAAATGAAGGAAAGAATAGCAAAGGGCAATAAAACTAAAAGCTGGTTCTTTGAGAAGATAGACAAAATTGATAAACCATTAGCCAGACTGATCAAGAAAAAAAGGAAGGAGACTCAAGTCAATAGAATTAGAAATGAAAAAGGAGAAAAAACTGACACTGCAGGAATACAAAGGATCATGAGAAATTACTACAAGCAACTATATGCCAATAAAATGGACAACCTGGAAGAAATGGACAAATTGTTAGAAAAGTACAACCTTCCGCGACTGAACCAGGAAGAAACAGAAAATATAAACAGACCAATCACAAGCACTGCAATTGAGACTGTGATTAAAAACCTTCAAACAAACAAAAGCCCAGGACCACATGGCTTCACAGGCGAATTCCATCACACATTTAGAGAAGAGCTAACACCTATCCTTCTCAAACTCTTGCAAACTATAGCAGAGAGAGGAACACCCCCAAACTCATTCTACGAGGCCACCATCACGCTGATACAAAAACCAGACAAAGATGTCACAAAGAAAGGAAACTACAGGCCAATATCACTGATGAACCTAGATACAAAAATCCTCAACAAAACACTAGCAAACAGAATCCAACAGCACGTTAAAAGGATCATACACCATGATCAAGTTGGGTTTGTCCCAGGAATGCAAGGATTCTTCAATATATGCAAATCAATCAATGGGATACACCATATTAACAAACTGAAGAATAAAAAACATATGATCGTCTCACTAGATGCAGAAAAAGCTTTTGACAAAATTCAACACCGATTTATGATAAAAACCCTGCAGAAAGTAGGCATAGAGAGAACTTACCTCAACATAATAAAGGCCATATATGACAAACCCACAGCCAACATCATCCTCGATGGTGAAAAACTGAAACAATATCCACTATGATCAGGAAGAAGACAAGGTTGCCCACTCTCACCACTATTATTCAACATTGTTTTGGAAGTATTAGCTCCAGCAATCAGAGAAGAAAAAGAAATAAAAGGAATCCAAATCAGAAAAGAAGAAGTAAAGCTGTCACTGCAGATGACATGATATTATATATAGAGAATCCTAAAGTTGCTACCAGAAAACTACTAGAGCTAATCAATGAATTTGGTAAAGTTGCAGGACACAAAATTAATGCACAGAAATCTCTTTCATTTCTATACACTAATGATGAAAAATCTGAAAGTGAAATTAAGAAAACACTCCCATTTACCATTGCAACAAAAAGAATAAAACACCTAGGAATAAACCTACCTAAGGAGACAAAAGACCTGTACGCAGAAAACTATAAGACACTGATGAAAGAAATTAAAGATGATACAAATAGATGCATTGTTCTTGGACTGGAAGAATCAACATTGTGAAAATGTCTCTACTGCCCAAAGCAATCTACAGATTCAATGCAATCCCTATCAGACTACCACTGGCAGTTTTCACAGAACTAGAACAAAAAAAATTCACAATTTGTATGGAAACACAAAAGACCCCGAATAGCCAAAGCAATCATGAGAAAGAAACACGGAGCTGGAGGAATCAGGCTCCCTGACTTCAGATTAGACTACAAAGCTACAGTAATCAAGACAGTATGGTACTGGCACAAACACAGAAATACATATCAATGGAACAGGATAGAAAGCCCAGAGATAAACCCATGCACATAGGTCACCTTACTTTTGATAAAGGAGGCAAGAATATACAATGGAGACAAGACAGCCTCTTCAACAAGTGGTGCTGGAAAAACTGGACAGCTACATGTAAAAGAATGAAATTCGAACACTCCCTAACACCATACACAAAAATAAACTCAAAATGGATAGAAGACCTAAATGTAAGGCCAAGCACTATAAAACTCTTAGAGGAAAATATAGGAAGAACACTGTACGACATACATCACAGCAAGATCCTTTTTAACCCACCTCCTACAGAAATGGAAATAAAAACAAAAATAAAATAAATGGGACCTAATGAAAGTTAAAATCTTTTGCACAGCAAAGGAAACCATAAACAAGACGAAAAGACAACTGTCAGAATGGGAGAAAATATTTGCAAATGAAGCAAATGACAAAGGATTAATCTCCAAAATTTACAAGCAGCTCAATATCAAAAAAAACAAACAACCCAGGCTTCCCTGGTGGCGCAGTGGTTGAGAATGTGCCTGCCAATGCAGGGGACACGGGTTCGAACCCTGGTCTGGGAAGATCCCACATGCCGCAGAGCAACTAGGCCCGTGAGCCACAACTACTGAGCCTGTGCGTCTGGAGCTTGTGCTCCGCAACAAGAGAGGCCGCAACAGTGAGAGGCCTGCGCACTGCGATGAAGCGTGGCCCCCGCTTGCTGCAACTAGAGAAAGCCGTTGCACAGAAACAAAGACCCAACACAGCCATAAATAAATAAATTAAAAAAATTTCTATCACAATTATACATATTAAAAACAAGCAAAAAAAAAACAAACAACCCAATCCAAAAATGGGCAGAAGATGTAAATAGACAGTTCTCCAAAGAAGATATACAGTTTGCCAACAAACACATGAAAGAATGCTCAACATCGTTAATCATTAGAGAAATGCAAATCAAAACTACAATGAGATATCATCTCACACTGGTCAGAATGGCCATCATCAAAAAATCCAGAAACAATAAATGCTGGAGAGGGTGTGGAGAAAAGGGAACCTTCTTGCACTGTTGGTGGGAATGTAAATTGATACAGCCACTATGGAGAACAGTATGGAGGTTCCTTAAAAAACTACAAATAGAACTACCATACAACCCAGCAATCCCACTACTGGGCATATACCCCGAGAAAACCATAATTCAAAGAGTCATGTACCACAATGTTCACTGCAGCTCTATTTACAATAGCCAGGACATGGAAGTAACCTAAGTGTCCATCGACAGATGAATGGATAAAGAAGATGTGGCACATATATACAATGGAATATTACTCAGCCATAAAAAGAAACGAAACTGAGTTATTTGTAGTGAGGTGGATGGACCTAGAGTCTGTCATACAGAGTGAAGTCAGAAAGAGAAAAACAAATACCATATGCTAACACATATATGGAATCTAAAAAAAAAAAAAAGTCACGAAGAACCTAGGGGCAGGATGGGAATAAAGACGCAGACCTACTAGAGAATGGACTTGAGGACGTGTGGAGGGGGAAGGATAAGCTGGGACAAAGTGAGAGAGTGGCATGGACATATATACACTACCAAATGTAAAACCGATAGCTAGTGGGAAGCAGCCACATAGCACAGGGAGATCAGTTCGGTGATTTGTGACCACCTAGAGGGGTGGGATAGGGAGGGTGGGAGGGAGGGAGATGCAAGAGGGAAGAGCTATGGGGACATATGTATAACTGATTCACTTTGTTATAAAGCAGAAACTGACACACCACTGTAAAGCAATTATACTCCAATAAAGATGTTTAAAAAAATGGCTATATTCCCTGTGCTGTACAATGTATCTTTGTAGCGTATTCATTTTATACATAGTAGCTAGTACCTCTTAATCCCCTATCATCTTGCCCTTCCCTCCCTTTTCTCTCTTCACTGGTATCCACTAGTTTGTCCTCTATATCTGTGAGTCTGGTTCTGTTTTGTTATATTTTTATTAGATTATTTTTTAGATTCCACATATCAATGATATCATACAGTATTTGTCTTTCTCTGACTTATTTCACTAAGCACTAATACCCTCTAGGGGCCATCCATGTTGTTGAAAATGGCAGAGTTTCACTCTTTTTAGGGCTAATACTCCACTGTATATATTATATATATATATATATATATATATATATATATATATACACACCACATCTTCTATATCTTTTCATCTACTGATGGACACCTTTGGTTGCTTCCATATACTGGCTAATGTAAACAATGATTCTATGAACACTGGGGTGCATGTATCTTTTTGAATTAGTGTTTCCATTTTTTTTTGGATAAAAACCCAGGGGTAGGGGCTTCCCTGGTGGCGCAGTGGTTGGGAGACCACCTGCCGATGCGGGGGAGGTGGGTTTGTGCCCCCGTCCGGGAGAATCCCACATGCTGCGGAGCAGCTGGGCCCGTGAGCCATGGCCGCTGGGCCTGCGCGTCCAGAGCCTGTGCTCCGCAGTGGGAGGGGCCGCAGCGGTGAGAGGCCCGTGTACCGCAAAAAAAAAAAACCCCAAAACACACCAAAAAAACCCCCAGGGGTAGAATTGCTGGATCATATGGTAGTTCTATTTCAGTTTTTTGACAAACTGCCACACTGCCTTCCATAGTAGCTACGCCAACTTATATTCCTACCAACAGTGTACTAGGGTTCCCATTTCTATACATCCTCGCCAACATTTGTTATTTGTAGACTTCTTGATGATAGCCATTTTGACAGGTGTGAGGTGTTATCTCATTATGGTTTTGATTTGCATTTCTCTGATGATTAGCAATGTTGAGCCTCTTTTCATGTTCCTGTTGGCCATCATCTGTATATCTTCTTTGGAAAGATGTCTACTCAGGTTGTCTGCCCATTTTTAAGTTTTCTTTATTTGAGTTATATGAGCTATCTACATATTTTGGATATTAACCCCTTATTGGGCATATCATTTGCAAAATATTTTCTCCCATTCTGTAGGTTGTCTTTTCATTTTGTTGTTGGTTTCCTTTGCTGCGCAAAAGTTTTTAAGTTTAATTAGGTCCCATTTGTTTATTTTTGCTTTTGTTTCCTTTGTCTGAGACAGATCCATAAAAATATTGCTACGATTTATGTCAAAGACCATCCTGCCTTAGCCTTCATCTCTATTTTTTTTACTTTTATTTTTTGACCACACCACATGGCATGTGGGATCTTAATTCCCCAACCAGGGATTGAACCTGCGCTCCCTGCAGTGGAAGCATGGAGTCTTAACCACTGGACCGCCAGGGAAGTCCCAGCCTTGCTTTCTTTTTTCTTTTTTAATTTACTTGGCTGCATTGGATCTTAGTTGTGGCATGCAGGCTCTTTGTTGCGGCACGTGGGCTCTCTAGTTGTGGCTCATGGGCTCTAGAGTGCATGGGCTTAGTTGCCCCACGGCATGTGGGATCTTAGTCCCCCGACCAGAGATCGAACTCACGTCTCACGTCCCCTGCATTGGAAGGCGGATTCTTAACCACTGACCACCAGGGAAGTCCCTCTGCCTTCATTTCTAAAGTGATTCTTTCTTCTTACTTCCCCCAAGTTGTCACTACATTTCTGAGTTTTTCTAATCCTGCTTTGTATTGTTCTCCCATGTCTTATTTAATTTTCTTAATGTCTTCCAACTCATTTTTAAACAGTATATTTTAAATTTGTTGTTTTCTGAGTGTGTCTTTCTGGAATGTTTTTTTCCCCTATTTTCTCTCTCTTTTTTTTTTTTTAAATTGAAGTATAGTTGGTTTACAATACTGTGTTAGTTTCAGGTGTACAGCAAAGTGATTCAGTTATATATATATATTTTTTCAGTTTATATCCTTTATATCACTTACATGTGGAATCTAAAAAATAATACAAATGAATCCATATACAAAACAGAAACTGACTCACAGACATAGAAAACAAATTTATGGTTACCAAAGCAGAGAGGGAGGGAGGGAGGGAGGGAGGGAGAAATTAGGAGTATGGGATTAACAGATACAAACTACTATACATAAAATAGATAAGCAACATGGAATGCTTTTGATTCTCTCCTTTTTCTCCTTACAATAATTTTGTGTGGGATCTGACCTTGATTAATTTTCCATTCATTTTTCTCACAGCTTTATTGAGATATTTTTCACATACCATAAAATTTACCCATTTAAAAGGTACAATTCAGTGGTTTTTAGTATATTCAGAACTGTGCAACCATCATCACAATCTGTTGCTCATTCTTATGTGTACTAAGCTTTCCTGAACTTTTAGAAAGAAGTATGGTTCAGGGTGGCTTTTGTATTTCTGCTGTTTTTATGCATGTTAAAGGAATACGATGACTTGCTTGATTAGAGTTCTTGGTTCTGGTCCTCTATCCCATTCTTATCTAGACCTTTTCTTTCCTTATTTTTTATTGTCCCTGTTCTGCTCAATTTGAATTCTATTCTCAGCAATTTCTCCTCAGTGTGGGACCGTGTATGAGTAGGGAGATCTGGTGGCTCATTTTCAGGAGTTCATTAAGGGTTAGCCTGTTCCATCCCTTTCAGACCTTCTGACCACAGGTTCCTTGTATTCATTCAGTTTTTATTGGAGGGAAAAACCCCACCCCATTTCAATTAATGTTCTTAAACTGAACTGCCACACTTTTATTTTTTTCATTAAAAATGTTTAATTGAAGTATAGTTGACTTACCATATATTTGCTTCAGGTGTACAACATAGTGATTCTATATGTGTATCAATTATGTGCCATACAAAGTTATTATAATATTATTGACTATATTCCCTGTGCTGTGCATTACATCCCTGTGACCTATTTATTTTATAACTGGTAATTTGTATCTCTTAATCCCCTTCACCTATTTCACCCATCCTCCCATTCTCTCAACCACTAGTTTGTTCTCTGTATCTATGAGTCTGTTTCTGGGTTGTTTAGGACTCATTTATTTTGTTTGTTTGTTTGCTTGTATTTTGCAGTACACGGGCCTCTCACTGTTGTGGCCTCTCCCGTTGCGGAGCACAGGCTCTGGACGTGCAGGCTCAGTGGCCATGGCTCACGGGCCCAGCCGCTCCGCAGCATGTGGGATCTTCCCGGACCGGGGCACAAACCCGTGTCCCCTGCATCGGCAGGCGGACTCTCAACCACTGCGCCACCAGGGAAGCCTAGGACTCATTTGTTTTATCTTTCTCTGCCTGACTTATTCACTTAGCATAATACCCTCCAGGTCCATCCATGCTGGCACAGATTGCAAGATTTCATTCTTCTTTATGGGTTAGTGGTGATGGGAAAACTGGATAGCTACAAGTAAAAGAATGAAACTAGACCATTTTCTCACATCATTTACAAAAATAAACTCAAAATGAATTAAAGACTTAAATGTAAGACCTGAAACCATAAAACACCTAGAAGAAAACACAGGCAGTATGTTCTTTGAAACTGGTCTTAGCAATATTTTTTTTGATCTGTCTCCTCAGGCAATGGCAACAAAACCAAAAATAAACAAACAGAACCATATGAAGCTAAAACACTTCTGCACAGCAAAGGGAACCATCAGCAAAACAAAAAGGCAACTTAACTGAATAGGAGAAGATATTTGCAAATAATATGTCTGTTAAGGGGTTAATATCCAAAATATATAAAGAACTCATACAACTCAGTACAAACAATCTGAATAAGAAATGGGCAGAAGACCTGAATAGACATTTTTCCAAAGAAGACATAGAGATGGCCAACAGGCACATGAAAAGGTACTCAACATCACTAATCATAAGGGAAATGTAAATCAAAACCACCTCAAATGCAATGAGATACCACCTCACACTTGTCGGAATGCCACGCTTTTTAGTGAATACCTGTTTGCTGTTTTGGAATTCTCCTGTTTGTCAGGTCTTTCACATGGTCTGTCAACTCCTTCTGCTTTCTCCTACACAGATGTCCATTCCTTGTTGATCTTGTGGCTATGAATGATTTGCCCTTACCTGATTTTATTTTGAGTTTCATGGGGATACACTGTCACTTAGTTTTGCTGTAAATATTACCCATGAATTTTTTCTTTTGTCTTTTTACTGAAATGTAACATACATGCAGAAAAATACACAAACATAGTATAGCTCAATCAATTTTCACATCTGAACACATCCATGTAATCAGTACCCAGATTAAGATACAAAACATTACTAACTCTTCAGAAGTCCCCCTCAGGTCCAGTTCCATTCATGATCTCCCACTAAGGGTGAGCACCATACTGGCTTTTAACCAGAATATACAAGTTTCAGCCATGTCTGAACTTTATTCCCTTTTGTGTCTGACTTTTTTTACTCAAATTATGTTTGTAAAACTTAGCTATATTTGTTACCTATAAGTGAAGAACTATAGTCTGTTTAACCTTATTGCTAAATAGTATTTCACTGTGTGAATATGCCAAAACTTATTCATCCATTCTACTATGTATGGGCATTTAAGTAGTGTTCAGTTTGGGGTATTACAAATAATGCTGCTATGAGCATTCTTGTACAAGCCTTTTGAGGAAATATGGTCTCATTCCCCTTAGGTATATACGTGGGAGTGAAACTGCCAGGTCATGAGGGTACACATATGTTTGACTTTTGTGCAACATTACGACCACCAACCCCCCCCCCCGAGGTTCTCCATCTTTATTGTTTCCTTTCTTCCATATACTTTAAGCTTATTTTGTTCTTGTTTTCTCCAACTTCTTAAGTTAGTACCCTAGTAACTGATTTTACCTTTCTTTTTTCTAATATAACTACTGAAAGTTATACCTTTCCCTCTCAGCACTGCTTTAGTTGTATCCCACAAGTTTTAATGTATTTCATTATCATTCAGTTAAAAATACTTCTTAATTTTCTTTGTGATTTCTTCTTTGACTGATGGGTTATTTATAAGTATGTTGCTTAATTTTAAAATATTTAGGGACTTCCTATGTCATTGATTGCTAACTGAATTAGGTTGTGGTCAGAGAACATAGTGTAATTTCAATCTTTGAAAGTTTATGGAGGGACTTCCCTGGTGGTCCAGTGGTTAAGAACCCGCCTTCCAACGCAGGCGACAAGAGTTCAATCCCTGGTTGGGGAAATAAGAACCCACCTGCCACGGGGCAACTAAACCTGTGTGCCAGAACTCCTGAGCCCGCGCGCTCTAGAGCCCATGCGTCACAACTAGAGAGAAGCCCACGCGCTGCAATGAAGAGCCCACACGCCGCAACGAAAGATCTCGCGTGCCGCGATGAAGATCCCACGTGCCACAACTAAGACCCAATGCAGCCAAATTAATTAACTAATTAATTTTAAAAATAAATTAATTAATTAAAAAACAAAGTTTATGGACACTTATTTGGTGGCCCAGAATATGGTCTAAGTTAGTGAATGTACCATGTGCATTTGAAAAAAGGTGTATTTTGCAGCTATTGGATATATTTTTCTATAAATGTCAAACAGGTTAAGGTGGCTGCGAGTTCTCTCCAGATCTTTTATGTCCTTACTGATTTTCTGTCCAGAAATTCTTTCAGTTACTGAAAGAGAAGTATGAAAATCTCTAACTATGGCTATAGATTTGTCTATTTCTCCATTTAATTCTGTCAATTTTTTCTTCATGTAATTTGAAGGTTGTTATTAGTCACAAACATGTTTATGATTGCTGTGTCTTCCAGATAAACTGCCCATTTTATCAGCACTAAATGTCCTTTTGAAAGTCCAGTAACATCTTTTGTCTTGAAGTCTACTTTATCTGACATTATATAGCTACTGCAGCTTTCTTATGTTTACTGTTAGCATGGTATATTTAAAAAATCTTTTTACATTCCACCAATCTGTACCTTTATATTTAAATGCATCTCTTGATAGGAGATCAAGAGGGTGGTGTAAGAAGATGTGGAGTTCACCTTTCCCCATGAACACATCAAAAATATATCAACGTGTGGAACAATTCTCACCAAAAACTAACTGGAAATTGGCAGAAAGACTCCTGTACAACCAAGGTTGTAAGAAAGATACACAGAAGTCCACAGAGAAACCTGGGCTCCACTCATGAGTACTGCGTGGGTAGACTGCCCCCAGGTAGGGTAGAGAAACCAGTAGCCTGCTGTCCTAGGCTACTGGTTTCATGCAACAGCCATGCTGTGCTCTCAAGCCAGAGCTGAAAGAATGTTCTAGCCCTGCTCACTTCATGCCACAAGGATGGCACTGGATCTAAGGTGGCCAGGACCTGGGAAGAGACTTGACCTTGAGATGGAGAGGTGACCCAGCTCTGGGGTGGAGCCCAGGTGGGGCAGCAGTGGTGACCATTGCTGGAATTTACTCAAGAGGTGCCCCAGAAGCAGCCCAGACTTCTGATGGCAGCATAGCTGCTGGGTTTCCCACAGCCACTTTGCTGCGTGTGCACCCCAGCCCAAGCTGAATGTTCTGGCCCTGCTCACTCCATGCCACAGTGTGGCACTACAAAAAAAGGAAATTACAAGCCAGTATATTGGGTGAATATAAATGCAACAATCCTCAACAAAATATTAGCAAACCAAATCTAAAAATATATAAAAAGGATCATATACCACGATCAAGCTGAATTTATTCTAGGGTCGCAAGGGTAATTCAATATATGCAAATTAATCAGTGTGATACACCACATTATCAAAAGGAAGGATAAAAATCACATGATCGTCTCAATAGATGCAGAAAGACCAATGTGACAAAATTCAACATCCGTTAATAATAAAAACTCTGAAAGTGGGTATCGAGGGAACATATCTCAACATAACAAAGGCCATTTAGGACAAACCCACAACCAATGTCATACTTAATGGTGAAAAGCTGAAAGCCTTCCCGCTAAATTCTGGAACAAGACAAGGATGCCCATCCTCGCTACTTCTATTCAACACAGTATTAGAAGACCTAGTCACAGCAATCAGACAAGAAAGAAATAAAAGGCATCCAAATTGGAAGGGAAGAGGTAAAACTGTCATTATTTGCAGATGACGCGTGGTACTATATCTAGAAAACCCTAAAGTCTCCACCCAAAAACTATTAGAACTAATAAATGAATTCAGCAAGGTTGTAGGATACAAGATCAATATACAGAAATCTGTTGCATTTCTATACACTAACAATAAAATACCAGAAAGAGAAAGTAAAAAAAAAATCCTGCTTAAAATTGCATCAAAAAGAATAAAATACCTAGGAATAAACTTAACTAAGAAGGTGAAAGACCTATACTCTGAAAACTATAAAACATTTATGAAGGAAACTAAAGATGATACAAAGAAATGGAAAGATATCCTGTGCTCTTGGATTAGAAGAATTAATGTTATTAAAATGGCCATGCTGTCCAAAGCAATCTACAGATTTAATGCAATCCCTATCAAAATACGCATGATATTTTTCACAGGACTAGAGCAAATAACCCTAAAATTCATATGGAACCACAAAAGATCCTGAATTGCCAAAGCAATCTTGAGGAAAAAGAACAAAGCCAGAGGTATAGTGCTCCCAGACTTCAGACTATACTACAAAGCTAGAGTAATCAAAACAGCATGGTACTGGCACGAAAACAGACACACAGATTAATGGAACAGAATAGAGAGCCCAGAAATAGGCTATGGTCAATTAATCTATGACAAAAGAGGCAAGAATATACAATGAAGCAAAAACAGTCTCTTCAACAAGTGGTTCTGGGAAAATTGGACAGCTACATGTAAAACAATGAGATTAGAACATTCCCTCACTCCATATACAAAAATGAACTCAAAATGGATTAGGAGACCTAAATATAAGACCTGAAACCATAAAACTCCTAGAAGAGAATATAGGCAGAACACTCTGACTTAATCGTAGCAATATTTTTTTTGGCTCTGTCTCCTAAGGCAAAAGAAGTAAAAGCAAAACTAAACACATGGGACATAATTAAACTTAAAAGCTTTTACACAGCAAGGGAAAATACTGACAAAATGAAAAGGCAACCTACACGGTGGGAGCAAATATTTACAACTGATGTGACCCATAAGGGATTACTATCCAAAATATTATGAACAGCTCATACAATTCAACATCAAAAAAACAAAGAACCCAATAAATGGGCAGAAGACATGAAGAGACAGTTTTCCAAAGACATACAGATGGCTAACAGGCACATGAAAAGATGCTCAACATCACTAATTATTAGAAAAACGCAAATCAAAACCACAGTTAGGTATTACCTCACACCTGTCAGAATGGCTATCATCACAAAGTCAACAAATAACAAATGTTGGAGAGGATGTGAAGAAAAGGGACCCCTCTTTCCTTTTTGAATGTAAATTGGTCCAGCCACTATGGAAAACAGTACGGAGGTTCCTCAAAAAACTAAAAATAGAACTACCATATGATCCAGCAATTCCACTCCTAGGTATATATCTAGAAAAAATGAAAACAGTGATTCGAAAAGATACATGCACCCCAGTGTTTATAGCAACACTATTTACAACAGCCAAGAGATGGAAGCAACCCAAGTGCCCATCAACAGACGAATGGATAAAGACGATGTGGTATATATATATATATATATATATATATATATATATATATATATATGTATACATACATACACACAGAGAATGAACTACTACTCAGCCATAAAAAAGAATGAAATTCTGAAATTTGCAGCAACATGGATGGACCTAGAGGGTATTATGCTTAGTGAAATAAGTCAGACAGAGAAAGACAAATACTGTATGATATCACTTATATGTGGAATCTAAAAAGTAATACAAATGAACAGATATGAAAAACAGAAGCACACTCACAGATATAGAAAACAAACCTGTGGCTACCAAAGGGGGCAGAGGAAAGTGGGGAGGGACAAATTAGGGGTATGGGATTAACAGATACAAACTACTATGTATAATATAGATAATCAACAAGGATATATTGTATAGCACAGGGAATGATACTCATTATCTTGTAATAACTTATAATGGAGCATAATTTACAAAAATACTGAATCATTTTGCTGTACACCTGAAACTAATATTGTAAACCAACTATACTTGAATTAAAAAACAAACAGAATGCACCTCTTGTAGACAGCATGCAGTTGAGTCTGGTAATCAATCTCTGATTTCTAATTTGAAGGTTTACTCCATTTATATTTAACATAATTACTGACAGGCTGGATTGGGATTTACCATTCTGCTATTGGTTTTCTGTTCATCTCATCTGTTTTTTGTTTCTCCATTCTTTCTTGCCTTCCTCCCTTTTAATTTCTCCATTGACTTTACAGCTTTCTCTCTTTGCATTATTTTTAAAAAACAGACCTTAGTTTTAGAGCAGTTTTAGGTATACAGTAAAACTGAATTAAAAGAACACAGCATTCCTATATACCCCCTGCCCCACACAGACACAGCCTCCCCGCAACTATCAACACCGAGCCACAGTGGTACATTTGTTATAATCAATGAACCTACACTGATGCATCATTATCATGCAAAGTCTACAGTTTACATTAGGGTTCACTCTTGGTGTTGTACATTCTATGGATTTGGGCATATGTATAATGACATATATTCACCATTACAGCATCATACTGAATAGTCTACCGGCCCCCCAAATCCTGTGTTTTGCCTATTCATCCCTCCTTTTCCTCTAATCCCTGGCAACCAATGACCCTTTTACTCTCTCCATAGTTTTGCATTTTCCAGAATGTCATGTAGCTGGAATCATATAGTATGTAGCCTTTGCAGATTAGCTTCTTTCATTTAGTAATACGCATTTAAGGTTCCTCCATGTCTTTTTATGTCTTGATAGCTCATTTGTTTTTAGCAATGAATATTATTCCATTGTCTGTATGTACCACAGTTTATCCATTTGCCTACTGAGGGCATCTTGGTTGCTTCTAAATGTTGGCAATTATGAATAAAGCTTCTATAAACATTTGTGTGCAATTTTTGTGCGGACCTAACTTCAAGTCATTTGGGTAAATACCAAGGAGCATGACTGCTTGATAGTATGGTAAGAGAATGTTTAGTTCTGACAAACTGTCTTCCAAAGTGTATGTACCATTTTACATTCCCACCAACAATGAACGAGAGTTCCTGTTGCTCCATTATCCATACCAGCATTTGGTGTTGTCAGTATTTTGGATTTTGGCCATTCTTATAGGGGTGTAGTGGGATCACTGTTGTTTTAATTTGCAATTCCCTAACGACATATGATGTTGGGCATCTTTTCATATGCTTATTTCCCCTCTATATAATCTTATTTGGTGAGGTGCCTAAGGTCTTTTACTCATTTTTAAATTGGGGTGTTTAGGGACTTCCCTGGTGGCGCAGTGGTTAAGAATCTGCCTGCCAACGCAGGGGACACGGTTTGAGCCCTGGTCCGGGAAGATCTAACGTGCCGCAGAGCAACTAAGCCCCTGTGCCACAACTACGGAGCCTGCGTGCCACAACTACTGAAGCCCAAGTGCCTAGAGCCTGTGCTCCGCAACAAGAGAAGCCACCGCAATGAGAAGCCCATGCACCACAACAAAGAGTAGCCCTCACACAACGCAACTAGAGAAAGCCCGTGCGCAGCAACCAAGACCCAACACAACGAAAAAATAAATAAATAAAATTGGGGTGTTTAATTGAGGCATTACTTCACTATCTCTGGGACCCATTTTCAAATGCGAAGGTGACAACAATTCATATCACTGTTCTTCTGTGTGTAATATGTACTTTATCTCTGGCTGCTTTTAAGATTCTCTTTTTCTTTTGTTTTCGGCAGTTTGACTATGATGTCTCTATGCTTGCTTTTCACTGTATTTAAAACCTGCTTAGTTAGGGCTTACTGCTATTTCTAAATTTCTAAATTTGTGTTTCACAGATTTGGGGAACATTTCAGCCATCATTTCTTCAATTTTTTTTAATGGCCCCTTCTCTCTCTTTAGTCTCTCCTACTGGTATTCCAATTGTACATAAGGTAGACCTTTTTACATTGTTCCACAGGTCATTGAGGCTCTTCATTTTTAACCAATCTTTTTTTTTTTTCTTCAGATTGGCTTATTTCAAGTTAACCAACCCTTTCTCCTGTCATTGCCAGTCTGCTATTAATCTCATCCAATTAAAAAAAATTGAAATATAGCTGATGTACAATATTATGTTAGTTTCAGGTGCATTACAGTGGTTTGACATTTGCATACATTTATGAAATGATCACCATCATAAATCTGGTAACCATCTGTCCCTACACAAAGTTATCACAATATTATTGACCACATTTCTTATGCTGTATATTACACCCCCGTGGCTTTATTTATTTTATAACTAGAGGTTTATAGCTCTTAATCCCCTTCACCTATTTCCCCTCTCCAACCTCCCTCTCCTGTGGCAACCACCCGTTTTTTTGTCTGTATCTATGAGGCTGGTTTGATTTTTAAACTTCAGATATTGTATTTTTCAGTTCCAGAATTTTTTGTGCATAGTTTCTAATTCTCTGAGATTTCTTACCTTTTCATTCATTACAAGTATATTTTCCCCTATGCCCTTGAGCATAGAAATAAGCTGCTTTAAAGTCCTTATCTGCTAATTTCAACATCTGAGTCATCTTCGGGTTGGTCTTCATTGATTGCTTTTCCTCTTGAGTATAAGTCACATTTTCTTTCTTTTTTTTTTCCCATACATATAGTAGTTGAGGACTGAATCCCAGACTTTGTGAATGGTTATGTTGTAGAGATTATGAATTCCATTTTGTTCCTCTAAAACGTACTGATTTTTCATTTTAGTTAGTTTTCATTTGTCTAGAACGAAAATTCAAAATTCTGTTTCCTCTGCATTGGGCAGTAGCTGGATTATCCATTCAGTTATTTTAGCTCTATAGCGGGTGCTTGGAGTCGATCCTGTATAGCTTAGTAGTCTGCCAGAGATTTGGGCAGGCTTTATACAATTAGGGCTCCTCCTCTGTGGTTCTCTCCTGGGATATCTTCTCAGGTTTCAGTTGCTACAGTCACCCTGAACTCAGTTCTCTCCTTCCTCATCTGATAAGACTGGTTTCTATCCAAGTTTTACCTACCTCCATATTACAGCAAGTGCAGCCTGCCCATGGGTGAAAAGCTATAAAAAAAACCAGGAAACCTTTTCAAATGACCACTCTTCTCTTTGCTACAGTGGAAACAGCATTGGAAGTGGGAATTTTAGGGCCCGTATTAACATCCTAGCCTGGCCACTTTCTAGCTATGTTCACTTTGGGTTAGTTCTCAGACACCACTTCCTCATTCTAAAATGGGAGTAAGAATGTTTGCTTCATGGGGTTGTTAAAGAGTATCAAGTGAGATCATACATGAGATAAGGAAAATAGGCTCAGAGGGGCTAGATGATGTCCTATCTAAGTGGTAAGAGTGATTGGTTACTCCAGATCTGTCCATGCTTTTTCTGCTATGCCATATTGCTTCCATCTTTCTAATGACTATCAGCTCCACCTTTCCCTCCCAAAGACACCTCCAAGTACCCACCATGATCTAATTACCAAACTGAGCACCAAGAACACAGTAAGCCAAAGTCCTTGCCCTCAGGAAGTTCCAAGTACCGTTCCCTTCTTATATAAGTGTTGACTGCCCTACAGTCTATGTCTGATTTTGGTCACTCTCAGAGCCTTCAGATAGCTGTTTTGTTATATTCTGTTCAGTCTGTAATTGTTATCTATAGGAGGGGTTGGCCTGATACAACCTACTCTGCTGTTACCAGAAGCAGAACTGCTATTTATGGATTTTTGGCTTTGCTATCTAGCTGCTCAGTCTGTTTTTATGCCATGATATTTGGAGAAATTAAAAAACTATGCTGTTCCACTGCCCGCATCCTCCCGAAATCATGTGCTATTTATTTTAATAATAAGTGAAATAAAATACTGACTAGAATCTTTCTATTACTCAGAATCTTTCTCCAGATTTCTTTTGCATGTAAAGGGCAACAATACTTGGTCTGAATTTAATTGCTCGAGAGTTAGGGACCGGTAGTGTAGTAGTATAACTACTCTCCTCCCACCCCTCCATACCTGATGTTTCCTTGGCTATACCCTGATCAGGTAATGCTCCAAATTTCCGATGCTGTTCATACCAGTCATTCACTGTCATAGATGCCAGACTTGGATAACCAGCTCCAAATACTCTGCAAGAATCACACTGCATTTAGAAAAGTAAACATAAAGAGCTCTATTAAAAAGCCTCTTCTCTTTAGTGATAAAGCCTGTGTCTGTTTCATCCTTGCTCCCCTACCCAGCTATCTTCTGAGGATTTGTGAAAACTCCTGTTAGGATATGTAAAATGAGGCATCCAGGAAGGAGAATTAAAGGCAAGAGCTTTTCATGAAAAGATAAATAGCCCAGAATCATCTCCCAGTAAGCAATCCTGGAGGCTAATGCCCCACAGAGGAGTGATGATACGATGGAAGGAGTATTTATACTTGGAGGGTATAAAAGATACAAAGAGGAAGAAGACTCTTTTGCCACCCTATGGAAAAGCATCCCAAAACTCAGAATTAAAACCTAGATAGGGGCTTCCCTGGTGGCGCAGTGGTTGAGAGTCCTCCTGCCGATGCAGGGGACACGGGTTCGTGCCCCGGTCCGGGAGGATCCCACATGCCACGGAGCGGCTGGGCCCGTGAGCCATGGCCGCTGAGCCTGCGCGTCCGGAGCCTGTGCTCCGCAATGGGAGAGGCCGCGACAGTGAGAGG
>NW_006798085.1:1123533-1131091 GCF_000442215.2 Lipotes vexillifer
CCCGGTGCCCAAAAAAAAAAAAAAAAAAAAAAAAAAAAAACCTAGATAGGCAAACATGTCCTTTTGAGAACTGTAGCTGAAGGAAACAGTGGGAAACAATTTTAAGGTCTACAATTCTCCCTTAGATTCTTTTCTTCTTTCTGTTTTTAATTAGTTAATTAATTAATTTTTGTTGGTTTCCTTTCTAGCCTATTTTTAAGCTCGAGTTTGTGAGGGAAATGTCTGATGAAGACAGACAGAGAAAGTATCAGAGGAGATACCTCTGATGGAAGAACAGCCTCCCCAGGTGAAGCCATTACCTTCTGTTACTCATGCACTGTAAATGAACCATAAAAGCAGGGGGCTTGCAAAGGCAACCCACTTTTTAATACTACCTACTTGGCTTGGGCCATGTTCCGAGTGAGAACAAACGGTTTCATTGGAGGCCTGTCCTGACGAGATGAGTGAGAAGTTGATGCCTGAAAAGGAAATAATTATCAGAAGTGTACTTGTAATTCTGCCCACCCCACTATGCAGGCTCTTATGTCTTTAGGTGCTTGAAAAGCCCTATTTATCAGTCTCTAAGATATATTTGCAGAATACTAATGGTGGAGGTTGGTTAGCTCTCCTGAGGTGGCCCAAGTATCTTGCTGGAAAGGGAGGAAGAGAAAGCTCTCCCAGGAATCATTTCACCACAAGTGAAAAATTACTTGACTTTAAAATACTCCCCTCCAAAGAGGAAGATTCCAAAGCCTTCTTCCATGTTCCATCTAAAACCCTTGAGCTCAATTTGAAGCCCCGTTCCTTAGCCTGGCCTTCAGTGCTAAAGTTGAATTATGAAGATCCTTCTGCTAAAACCCTGTCCAATGTAATTTTGCTATTAATTGTCATGAGCTCCCTAGGGTGTTTTAGAAGTGGATGTTCCTAAATGCAAGGGGGGGAAGAATGGGTTAGTATCTTTCATATACAGGTGCACAGAAATGTTTCAAGGAAACTTGGCTGTCCAGGGGCACACCAAAACAAACTATGGTCAAGAAAAATGTTCACTTGGTTCTAAACTCCATCACTTCCAGAGCCAATCCCAATACCAAATGAGAGAGCATAAAAACAAAAAACTAAGGAGATGGGAGGATCCAGAGGAGTCCAGCCTCATGATGCTTGAAAACCACTCATCTAGATATGCCCAAGGGGCCTTAAGGCTCTAGAATACTAATTGTTCATTCTTTGATCCCTTCACAGGAGAAACTAGGTTGATGTTACCCTGAGGCAAAAGCTCCTGGGCTAATTAGTGCAAATCGAATTAGCAAGAGGTTTCTCTGAGGACTTAAATGCCTGCGACTAACTGATAAATTCAACTCAATTCATGTTATGTTCTGAACCAAAAAATAAGTGGCAGCAGAGCCTAATATTTTGAAGTAGCAGCTCCAAAACACAGTTATGATCTTCAGAGACAGCCAAAGTGGGGTTACACCAAGTTTTCTTTACCAATATGCCCGACATTTTGTGCAGAGATGTCCTTGCTGTGTTTCATACTTGGGTGACCTAAGGTGTGAGGGTGTATCACTGTGTAATGTTAAATCCTGGTTTCTCCCCCAACCTAAACACATTCCATGTCTTTTGCTTTATCTTCGTTTTACTCTTTTCTCTCTCTTCTCCAGTTACACTCTTCTTCTTCATTCCCATCCTATCCCTCTTCCTGTTTACTACAGTCAAGCACAGGTTTTCAAGGCCCAGCTCCCTGCGCCTTCCTTCAGGAGTCATGAGTGCTCACAGCCCAAACTAATTTTCACTTCAGAGAAGCCTCCTTCCCTCCTGGCATGTCACAAAATTACAAAAGACTGGAAGTGTGTTACAGGTTAGAAAGCACTGGGGAACAATACTATAAACTAGAAAGAAAGCTATCCTAGTGAACCTTCAGCCTTCCTCCACTAATCTTAATAAGAACAATGATTTTATGGAGACTTAAAAGGATTTTAATTCGATTACTCTCCTGTAGAAGATTCAAATCTCTGACAGTAGCTTTTTTAGCGATATAGGCAGTGACCAGGCTTACCTCTTTTGAAGAGTCTTTTCCTCTCAAGATCTTTATCTCCTGGTCAATGCTCTCAATCTCTTCTAAGCTGATACCAATCCACCTTCGAAGGTGAAGGAGGTAATATTCACGAACACACTCATCATCTGCTTGACCACTTTCCACAGCAGATTTCAGTGCAGACAACCTATGCTCCACCTCCTTCTTCTGCTTGTATCTGTTCCACAGAAACGCATTAGCCATAAACTTAAAAATAAAGAGGTGTTCCTTCAAAAGAAGGTCACGATACAATTTTACCTTTACAAATGACCAGGTACACCGATTTCCATTTAGGCAAAAATACAGATTCTATACCTCGGAAAATTTGCCACCAAGGCAGTTCTCTCAAGACTACAAGGCAAGGAAGGGATCAGCAGAAGCTGAGAAATACATCCTGAAACCAGAAAAATATCGAAGTAACCTGATATGAGCAACTCTTCCCATCATATTTTGAGAAGGGAGTGCCTTAGTAATTATATGACATCAACCTTTACTAGGTTGGGTGCTTAGTATATACAATGTCCACTTGGGAATTACAGCTTCAAATAGTCATAGAATCTTAGGGGTCATTTACCTGCCATTGATGCAGAAATTCCTTGTGAAATAGCCTAAAAAATGGTCATCTCTTCTTTTCTTCTGGGCAAAACATTTCCAGCTCCTCTAACTCATCCTAGTATAATTTGAAGACTCATATCCACCCTGCCTGCCCTTTTCAGGATGCATTCTAGTATGTCATCTATCACTCATTGGACAACTATTTACTGACTACCTATTGTGTGACAGGTACTGTTCTCAGTGCTTGAGACACAACAGTGCATACAAGAAAGTCCTTGCTCTCCTGAAGCTTTCATTCTAGTGTGAGAAGACAGACAAAAAGAAATAGATGAGTCAGGTGGTGGTGAAGTGCTCTGAAGAAGCAAAAAAAAGCAAGGTAAAGTGGATAGAGTGATGGTGCGAAAGTACGGGTGATCAGGAGAGACTTCTTTGAAGAGATGACATTTGAGCAAAGACTTCAAGGAAATAAGGATGGAAGCCATGCCAGTATCTGAAACAGTATCTAAGGGGGAAAAGCAAATATGAAGGTCCTGGGGTGGGAGAGTGCTGGCCTGACATGTTTGAGAAATAGCAAGGAGGTCAGTGTGGCTGGCATGGCGTGAAGAATAATAGAAGTGAGGTCAGAGAGATAGCCAGGGCCATAATTTGTAGAACCCTGTAGGCCAAGAATACACGAAATATCAAATGTCATGATATTTTGAGAAGAGAAAGCCACTGGAAGCTTTAAAATAGACTACATGAAATGAACTTTTTAATGGACTACTCTGTTGTGTGTAGACTGTGGGGGGGGGGGGGGGGGGGGGTGGAGCAGGAAAATCAATTAAGAGGATATTGCCACAATCCAGGCGAGAGACAGTGACTTGAAATAGGGAGGTGGTGAGATGTGGACATAATTAAAATATAACAGTATTTGTTGGTTTATTGGATGTAAGGTCTTGCGGCAAAGAGAGGAATCAAGGGAAAACTCCACAACTTCCAAGAGAAGTATCTTGAAATATCTATGTCTGGAACCCCACTCTAGACCTCCAGAATCAGATGCTCCTCTGTGGGTGTTCACCCAAATCTGAAGTTCTTAACCTGAGGTACATGGACAGAGTTTGGAGGGAGGGGTGTTCTTGAACTCCCCCAAATTTTGTATAGAATTCTACGTGTATGCTTCTTCTTCTTCTTTTTTTTTTTTTTTTTTTTTTGGGGGGGGGTTAAGGGAGAGGTTAAGGAGGTCCATGACCCACAAAAAGTCAAGAACCTCCGCTCTGGAAACATTCTTTATTATAAAAACTTTTAGGCTCTTCTGCTCCTTTTAATCAACAAGTGGGCACTTTATGTAATGTTACAATTAATTGTCACAGCACCATCATAGGTGGCCTTCTGAGTAAAACACTACACAGATCAATTCCTAGTTCATGAATGCTATTACAGATATCACTTGAGAACATTTAACCCTGGTGCCACTTGGTTCCTGTGCTTCCTTTCCCATCCTCTGCATGCATGTGGTCTAGTCACACTCTCTCGTCTTTCCTTCTTCTCTACTTCCTTTGCTTCTATGACTTTGCTCCTAGTCATCTTTGGGACTTCTAAGTTCCTGAACTCCTATTCTTTGAGGCCAGTGTTTTTTAAACCTTTCTGTCTTAGCAGAAGAACCCTTTCTTCTTATGAGAGCTTATTTGGAACTCCAGAAAGTAATAAAAGATAAAATCCGCCTTGGTTAAATCAGAGGAGGGCTCCCAACATGCCCCCTGCCCAGGCACTGTGGTAAAATCTTAGGGCTCGAAGGAACAGATTGTAAACCACTGTCCTAGAACTTTGTCACTGTTGTAGATTTCCTATGGTGAGCCATTGCATGCAAACACTCCCTATCACCCTAGAATCCCCCAGTGCTTGTCCCCCTTCTGACTCTGGGCCACTTTCATCATTCATTCCCCTTTTCTGTTCCCAAGCTGCTGAAGAGAGGTAACGAACTACAAATTTGTGTCAAATGAGTCAACTACAAATTCATATGATCAAACTTCAGCAGAATGGTCACTCTTGTTCAGCTATCTTTTTGCTCATCTTTTGTGGATTCCATGCCAACATCATGCTCACCAGATGGCCAGCCAATGTAGAAATTCAATTTCCCTTTTTACCTTAAAATCTCTATAGCTTCACCTTTCCTCCTCTCCTCTTGCCTTTAAGGAGCTAATGTTGTCTTTACCATTCCACTTTGGCTATCAATCCTGTCCCCACCCACATTCTTCCAAGCCTCACTCAATCAATCATCCTCCCTGTCATTAGCAGTTACAATTTTTCACCCTACTGGTGCCTTTCCCCTATCCTAGAAACAGCTTCCCTCAATCCATGTTCTGCCTTTTCAAATGACCACTCTTCTCTCTTTTCTAAACAGCACTAGAACTGGGAATTTGAAGACCTGAGTTTAAAGCCTGGCCACTTACCAGCCATGTAACTTTGGACAAGTCAGTACTCAGCGCCCATTTCCTTATTTCTAAAATGGGATAATATCTGCTTCATGGGCCTGTTAAGAGGACCAAATGAACAATATTCATGAAAGTGCTTTGTAAGCAGCAATATATTGTTATCTGATGGGAAGAATTGAGGTTAAGGGGGGCTTGATGATGCCCCATCTACTAGGTGGCAGAAATTGGACTGGTCACCCCAGGTCTGACTCCAAAGCCCAGGCTTTTTCTGCTATACCATATTGTTTCCATCTTTCTGATGACCACTCTATCTGTCCTTCCCAAAGATACCTCAAGTACCTACTATGATCCAATTACTGGTTGGGTACCAAGGATATAATGATATAATTAGGATACTAAGGATATAATTAGTCAAGGTCTCTGACCTTTAGAAGTTCCAAGTCTAGAAAATAACAGATTGTTATGGCCTGATAAGTAACATAAACTAAGTGCTACAGTATCTGGGAGGGGAGACAGGTAGAGAGAAGCTTCAAAGAGGACATGACATTTGTCCTCTCTCTTCCCCAGGCTTCTTTCTATAAGTACTTTTACCTGTACCTTGTTGAGTCTCTTACCTCTGTTCTTTCTTTCCTCTTCCTTCTCCCTTAATTTGCCCCAAGGTTTTATCCTTGGCTTTTTTTTTCTCTCTACATGTTTTTTCTTGGCAAACTATCCACACCCAGCGACACTCCTGAATTTTTAGCACTAGCAGCAAAACAGTCTGATAAGTTTTAGTTACACATTTCCATCTGTCTATGGACATGGCTGTCCAGTTGTCACTTTAGGACCTAAATTCAGTAAATCTAAAACTAGACCCATTACTTACCCAGCTTCTACTTCTCCATTTCTGTCAAAAGAATGTAGGTACAGGGCTTCCCAGGTGGCGCAGTGGTTGAGAGTCCGCCTGCCGATGCGGGGGACACGGGTTCATGCCCCGGTCCGGGAAGATCCCACATGCTGCGGAGTGGCTAGGCCCGTGAGCCATGGCCACTGAGCCTGCGCGTCTGGAGCCTGTGCTCCGCAACTGGAGAGGCCACAACAGTGAGAGGCCCGCGTATCGCCAAAAAAAAAAAAAAAAAATGTAGGGACAGTTAATCAAGACTTACACTTACGCCTCAAAGATGGGAATTAGAGTAGAGAAGATACGTGAAGAGACAGGTTTTGAGGGAGAGAGAGGACATACCATTTAGGTGTTTTATGTCGGATGGCCTCACTGTGTAAAGTCATGAGGTGGGGGATGGAGCACTTACAGAAATTAAATAAGGATTTGAACAATTTGTTTTCTAATCATATAAATGCTTCTTGCAAAAGTAATATCTCTGATAGTTGTAACTTCATTTTTATCACTTCTTCCCAGTTGAAGTACCATTATAACACGTTAACTTGTCTTTCTGCCCCTCTCCTTTTCAATGTTCCATACACATCACTTCCTTACAGTCCTCCAACCATACTACTCTTAGCTTCTGCCAAATCAGACTATTCTCCATTTCCTGTACATATCTCCAACTACCCTGCCTTGGGCTTTTGCTCATGTTGTTCCCCCCTGCTTGTCAAGAATAAATATTTTTTGAGCACCTTCTATATACCAAGCCCTGTGCTAGACATACCACACAGAGAACAAGAGAGAAATGGCAACTGCTCTCATGGAGTATACATTCTAGTAGGGGAGAAAGACAAGCCCAGAAAGACAGATAAATGAAGAGCATTCCATGCAAAGAGAACATGTACAAAGACTCTGTAGAAAGGAAGAACTGGATCTGTTCGGAACTGAAAGAAGGCTATTATGGCAGCAGTCTAGTGAACAAGGGGAGTATGATATATGACGAGGTTGGAGAGAGGCAGATGCCAGATCATCCAGGTCTTTATAGTTAATGGCTTGGATATTTCAGGTGAGAGATGCTGGCGGCCTAGATGAAGGTATGATAGTGGAGAAAGAGAGAAACAGAAGGACATAAGGTACATTTTGTAGCTAGAACTGGCAGGCCTTGTTGATGGACTGGATGTGGCAATTCAGAAGGGAGGAACTGAAGCTAACTCCTAGGTTTCTAGCTTAAAACCTGGGTGAGTGGTGGCCTGTTTATTGAGATGGTAAAGACATGAGTGTGGGGGCACATTTGGGGATTAAAAAGCCAGCAGTTCAATTTAGAGCATGTTAAGTTTGAGATGTCTGTGAAACATCCACGTATGGTGTTCAAAGTCAGGAGAGGTCTGGGTTAGTGATATAAATATGGGAGCCATTAACGAAAAGATAGTGTTGGTATCTCGTCTGTCAGGCATAAAAAAAAAAAATTCAAAGATCAAGCTTTCTGGGCTTCCCTGGTGGCGCAGTGGTTGAGAGTCCCCCTGCTGATGCAGGGGACACGGGTTCGTGCCCCGGTCTGGGAAGATCCCACATGCCGTGGAGCGGCTGGGCCTGTGAGCCATGGCCGCTGAGCCTGTGCGTCCGGAGCCTGTGCTCCGCAACGGGAGAGGCCACAACAGTGAGAGGCCCGCATACAAAAAA
>NW_006798085.1:1131101-1140296 GCF_000442215.2 Lipotes vexillifer
AAAAAAAAAAAAAAAAAAAAAAAAAAGATCAAGCTTTCTAACCAAAGAAATGCAAATCAAAACAATGAGGTATCTTTCCTGCTTGCCCATCTGAATTTTCTAAGTGCTGCCATTCAGTACTATTGCAGTGGGACATACTTTGAAACTTTGTTATTGTGGAAAGCAATATAATTACCATCAAGAGTCAAAATATTCAAACCTTTTGATTTAGGCACTGGTCCTTCTTGAAATCTGTCCTACAGGAACAGTGACAGATGCAGCTATGTTTCCTCATAACATTACTTAGAATAGCAAATAAAAAATCAACCCATAAACAGGCTAAGCATTTGACAATAAAAGATTAGTTTAAATAATTATGATATGACTGTAAGCTGGAATACTATTTAACCATTAAATACCATGGCTTCAAAAGACATGGGGAAATCAAAACAGGATGTTAGGTTTAAAAACAAGGATAAAAAAACTATATTTATGGTATTCCTCCAAATTTACTAACTAAAATAACTATGTATCTGGAAGGAAATACATCAGATAGTTAACAAAGCTCATCTCTGAGTGCTAGGATGAAGACTTATTTTTTTTTTTTTTTTTTGCAGTACGCGGGCCTCTCACTGTTGTGGCCTCTCCCGCTGCGGAGCACAGGCTCCGGACGCGCAGGCTCAGCGGCCATGGCTCACGGGCCCAGCCGCTCCGCGGCATGTGGGATCCTCCCGGACCGGGGCACGAACCCGTGTCCCCTGCATCGGCAGGCGGACTCTCAACAACTGCGCCACCAGGGAAGCCCAAGACTTATTTTTAATTTAAAAAATGTTCTGTTTTCCAACTTTCTACAATGAGTATTATTACTTTTACATTCAGGCTAACCTGTAATTTGCATTTTTAATTTGCATCCTTCTAGTCTCACCTCAAATGCTACTACATTCGGAAACCTTTTCCTTAACCCTCCAACCAGATGTGATCACTCCCTGGTCTTTGTCCACAACACCATTTGTATCTCTCTAGTGCATTTACAGTCTTTTTTTTTTTTTTGGATATATTACGATTATTTGGATACCAAATTCACTGTTTAAACTACCTGTTATGTGCCAACGGGCTGCCCCTACCTTCTCACAAAGGACATGATACTGAATTCCACTTCGTATCAGTCTATCCCATTTCCTCAAAAATCATTCTCTGTCACTCACTAGCTCTTAACCATACTTTATTACTCTTTAAAGCCCTTACCACCTAAAATCACATTTTTATTTACTAGCTGTCTGTCTCCTCCACCAAAACAAGAGCTCCATGAGGGCATGGACTTTGTCTGGGTCTCCATTACTTAGCACACAGTAAAGGCTCAATAAATATGTTAAATGAATCAATCAATTTTCAGCTCTCTAGACCAGGCCTCTCCACTGAGCTTCATGCTACAGATACCTTGACTTGGATGTCTCCTAGGCACCTTAAATGCAACATGTCTCAATATACAACTCATACTCTCCCCTATCTGGTCTTCCTCTTCTATTCCCCCATCTCAATGAGTTCCACAGCCACCCACCTACATCAGAAACATGGACATCTTCCTTGCTGCTTCATTCTACCCTACCTGTCACAACCAATTGATCGTTTTCTGCAGATTCAACCCTATAAATATATCCCCTCCATCCCTTCTGCCAGTGCAGTAGTAAAGTCTCATCACCTCTGTGACCTAACTGGATCTAATTTCTCCCTCAGAATGCTTCCTAACTGCTGCTAGAGTACGCTAGTTAAAATGCAAATATGACCTTGCTACTCTTTAAGGAAAAAAAAAAAAACCTCCAGTGGATCCCTAGTCACCAAACAAATCTCAAGCTCTTTAGCATGGCCTAATAATAGGTAACATTTATAGAATATTTACTATGTAACAGATACTGTGCTAGCTGTTTTACGTGGTTTATTTTATTAATGCCTCTTAACCCTATGAGATAGGTACCACTGTTACTTAGACTTCACATATGAGGAAACCTGAGGCTCAGACAGGTTACATAAGTTACCCAAAGTCCAATGGCTTATAAGTAAAGCTGGGTCTCAAACCCAGGTCTCTCATTCCACAACCTGTACTCGGCTACAAAGACACGACAATAGCTGACTTTGAGTGCTTACTGTATCAGACAATGTGGTAAGAGCTTTTTATGCATTTCTCTTCTATTTTATAGGACCTATTATTATCCAATTTGCCATCTGGGGAAATTAAGACACTGAGGGATTAAGCAACCTACCCCAAATCAGAATGATTAAAATTTGGAGCTGGGATTCAAACCCCCTTCCCAAGTTCTCAGGAACAAGGTCGTTTTTTCACCTTCCTCACACCCCAAGCTCTCCTTGGTCTGAACCCTACAACATTCTTCAGCATCATTCTTTCCCCTTCTTCACCACCCACTTTGTGTTCTAGCATCACCTAATTGCTTACGGTTGTTCCCCACCCCAGCACTGTGGTCTTTAATGTCCCTGTAGCTTTACTAATGCTATTATCTCTGCTGGCTAAAGCCCTCCTTTCCTCTTCCTCTAGATGATACTCCTATGCATCCTTAAACAACTCATCACAGGAGTCACCTCGTCCAGGGAGCCTTCTGCTCTCTCCTGCTCCCTCTTTGGTTAGGTGCCCCTCCTGTCTGCTCTCCCGATACCTTGTGCATTTCCCTATCACATCATTTTATAATTTATACTGTTTCTATGCCTCTTTTCCTCACCACACTGTATGCTCCTCCAAGGCAGACACCACCCATATCCATACAAACGCCCATACTCAGTTTGAATCCCCGGTGCCTAGCATAGCTCCTAAACACTGTGAGCACTCTTTTTAAAAAACTAAACTAAGAGAGTAAGCAAGGTGTTCAAGGTCACATAATGAAGCTATGCCAGTACTAAGATTAGTTCAGGATGTTATACACCTGATCCAGTATTGTTAGAACAGAGCTTCTCAATCAATTGACCATAAACGGACTATAGCTACAAGATATTTGTGCCCTTCAGAGATACTTACCTCACTGTACCATGTGAGTATTGCTATGCTGTGATGTGGGAGAGACTGGGAGACACTCTGCTAAACCACATTGCTGTTGCTGGCAACCATAAGGTGCTAGGGGTCTGACAGTTAGGTATGGTCATTTCAACCAAGGCAGAGGCTTCTTGAAAAACTCAGGAGTTTGCTCTCACCAGGGCCTATGCTAAATAAGAACCCAAAGAGTGACACACACCATTTTTTCCCACCCCCCCAGAAAAAAAAAACATGCACCCCTCCCCCCCAACAGCACTGCCATTGGGCAGTCTTCAAATGACCCACCTCTCTATTTTAGCCTGTCTCTGAGACGCCATAGCAACGAGGCTAGGATAGGCCATGGAGGAATCAGCAGTGTTATTTTCAGCGGAGTTGGCCTTGGTTTTGGGCAGCTCAAACTCTGCCACATGATAGTATTGGCACTGAGTTAAGTAGTTTAAAAAGTGTTCTCGAGCCCACTGCAAATGATCTAGACGCTTGCTGGGGTTGACTTGTTTCATGGCGAATGCTCCTTGAAATGCTGGCACCATCAGGTACTTCAGATCGGTGGAAGCAATCTCTTCCAAATCTTCATTTCGGCTGGAAAGAGCAAAGAGGAGGCTGTGAAGTCTGGCTGGGCATTCAAACTGTGGCCCTGGCTTCCTGGGGGAGGGAAGGGCTGGGGTGTGGGTGGGGGTGTGGGTGGGACAAAGGGAGGAGGCACCGGGAACAGCTGCCAGTTTTCTTCACTGACAGTGGCTGTGCACTCACACCCAATGCCTATGCAAATAGCCAACACTAGGGAGCAGAATCTTGTGATACTAAGTATCTCGGAAGAGAGGTGGAGAATGTAAACAATGTACACAAGGTCGCAGTGGGCGGCAGGAAAGAAAGGCTCCGGGTTTTAAAGGTCTCCTGCACCCAGGATCAATGGTTCCGCCATTGGTAACTATTATTACCTACGTTCTCAGTCATACTACCCTCTCGCCATACCTGAACAAGTCGAGCTCCAATAACATTTCGGCAGCCTTCTTCAGGAGGTCCAGTCCCTTGAACACCTTATCTTGGATAAGCCGGGAGCCGGTGGGTTCAGTCGCGACTTCCACTTCGTCCAGAAGCTGCTTGCTGGTTTCGAACAGCTCGGGGAGCCGCGGCGGCAGTAACTCGTCTCCGGCTGTTGCCATCTTGGGGCAGGGAAGAATACGGCAAAACCTCACTTCCGGCCCTGGGACAGATGGGCTGGGTTGCCAGCAACGAAACCGGAAGGGGCGCAGCATTGGTCCAGCGGCTCCACTGTTAACTAAGCGTCGCGCAACTGCCAGAAGCGGCTGTTAGCTAAACCGAGCAACTGTTTCCATAAACTCATTTTACCAGGCTGCCTATTACCAGTAGTAGGCATCTGTTACAGACACACAACGCGCAAACAAGCAAACCCTAGGTGCTGCTTTTCGCGTGGCTACTCGTCGCCGATCCGGGTCCGGGCAGTGCCGTAGGCTCTGAAGCGCGGGTGTGACGAGGCTGAATTCGGAGCTAGGGCGGCCGCGAGAGGGTAGGCGCGAGCGCGCCCACGGATTCAGCCAGGCGTGCGCCTTACCTCGCAAGGCTGTCCCTGGCCTGAAGGGCTGGGGCGGCCAGGGTTGTGCAAGTAGCGCCCCCCTCCGGCTTCCGTCCACCCAGCAGCCGCAGCTCTGGGTTCCTCGCAGCCAGTCCTCGCCTGCTCTCTTTCCCGCCGCTTCACCCCTCCTACACACACATTTAAAAGTTACTGTTACCAACCCCTTTTACACACACACACATTCAAAAGTTACTGTCACCCCTCCTATACACACACACACACACACACACACACACACACACACACACACACACTTCCTCTGTGAAAGCTTCCTTGAGCCCCTCTCCCCCGCCAAATGAACATTTTCTGTGCATCTCTATCAGAACACCTACCACATTGTATTACAGCTAGTGACTTACAAATCTATCTCCCTTACCACTATGAGTCTGATTAATTTTTGCACCTCTCCGGCTAGCCCAGTACTTATTAAGTGCCTGGTACTTATTAAGTGCCCAGTGTCATTATATGAATAGAAAAATAAGTGATCGGTTTGGAAAGCAGCTCAATTACGCAGAACTGCGCTGTTCAACACGGTAGCCACTTGCCACATGGGGCTATTGAGCACTTGAATGTGGCTATTTTGAATTGAGATGTGCTTTCAATGTAAAATATACACCGGATTTTGAGAACTTATTACGAAAAAATAATGTAAAAATCTCAATAATTTTTACACTGACTACATGTTGAAATGCTAATGTTTTGTATATATTGGGTTAAACATATTATTAAAATTAATTTCACTTGTGTCTTTTCACTTTTATAATGTGCCTACTAGAAAACTTAGAATTACATATTAGGTTCACGTTTGTGGCTAACAGCTACTGTACAGCGCTGATGTAAAAATATAATTCCAGGACTTTGAAAGAAGGGACCTCATTGCTTTGAACAAATCAATATAAATATGTACTGATTACCATAGGACACACCCCGAGTTGTCCTAGGAGATTTAATTTAAGTAAAATGCATGTTGCCTGCCCTGGAAAATAAGCTTTTAAACTAAATGTAGTTTACACTATCATTGAGAAGAAAAAAATTTTCATGTAAAAACAACTAGAGGGCAATATAGGACAGTATATAACTAGGGGATATGTTGTACTGCATAGGTTGTTGGAAACCCAAGAAATGACAAGTCATTTTATGTTAGTAGTCAGAAAGCTTCTTAGACATGACATGCAGTCACAGAATTTCAAAGTTGGAAGAGGATCTCAAAAATCAGAGGAAAAAAACCTGAGACCAGATAAGTGACTTGCCCAACGATTTGTGACAAAGCCAGTGTCTTCTAAGTTCAATTGTTTTTACTCCATCTATCTTAAATTGAGTAGGATTTAAAAAGATGGAGAGGCCTTTCATGTGGGACAGAATGAAGCCCCAAGCTAAACCAGTGCTTGGCAAGAAGGAGAGGAGAGTGGGGCATAAGTGTGGGTTGAAAAAGCTTCCCAGGTGATTCTAATACGCCTTCCCTTGCAACCTGCTTTAGAAGCTGAGGAGGAAAGGAAGCTCTGGTGAATCACCAATTTGATTTGTCTGGCACCTCTAATGAGTCTTGTAAACTGAACTTTCAGGGTCAGCCTTGGCCAAGAATACGAAGAAGAAAGATAGTACTTGTGAAGGAGGCTTAGGAACAGTAATTGTGAGACTAAAGATAATTTGTTCCTGCACATTTGCTTGGATTAAGACATAGCTTTACTGTTGCCTAAGAGAAAAAAAATATGCAGAATTTGAGTCTGGTCTTGAACTTTGTAAGCCATTTTTCTATGGCTTTCAAAGTGACAGTCTTCATGAGAATCGCCAGTTACTTTCAGAGTGCATATCATATATTCACATCATCATTTTAAATATTGAATTGCATCTTATTGAGATAATACCAAGATTAAAAAGTGGTTAGAAAAAAGTAATAACAAAAATGAGTCATTTATTGTGTTTCACATTAAATCCCAGTTGTGTATGAGAGATTTTTTTTAAAAAAATCCTAGTTTAGGGGAACCAGAAGGGGCCTTAGAAATCTTGTAAGTATAATGTCACTTAAACTTTTTGTAATAGCAGAACTCTTTTTCCAAACCAAATTTTAGACAGGCCCATAGTTTTTAAAAGGGCTGCTGTGTTTGAACTAGATACACAGAAGCCTGCCAACTCAGCCCATCTTTTCCCCAACTTGTGCAGTGGCACCCAAGGCACCAAAGCACTTCTGAGGGACTCGAGGGCTCTAAGTAACACAGTATAAAAAGCACTAATCTAGCACAGCCCCCTCATTTAGCAGATGAAGAAACTGAGACCCTGAGAAGTTAGGTAACTTGCCCAAAGTCGCAGAGCTAGGATGGCTAACCGGTCAACAGTATATAGAGGGAGTGGGAATGGGGAGAAACTAAAGTCCAGGAAAAGAGTAGAAAGCATTTTAAGTAATCTGTGCATAGCTGTAGAAATGAGATGACCTTTCAAGTATTTCCTGTTGTGACTCCCCGATCGAAATGATGGATGTTCATTTGTCATGTTTGGATCAACACAGATTTGTTCTCTTAGACAAATTTTGTGAGTCATGAGAGAAATCATATAGTAGACTTTTCCTGCCTGTCCGAATTGAGGCGCTTGGCCATTTAGACCTTCTTTGGTCTACTGCTGTTTTGTCTCGAGTGAGTAATGTTCTACTGTTATTTGTACCTGTAATGCCAGCAATAACACTAGATGAGATCAAATTGTGCACAGTGTAAAGCCAAGAGCAGGCTGTAACTTGCCAAAAATTATATATGGAGTAATGACTTAATCCCTAGTGTTCAAACTATCTTCACTAAGTATTTCTAAGATTTGAATTTGCCTGACTAGTAGCAAGAAGTTCATTAAGCCATGAAAGGAAAAACTCCAGTACAATGAAGACTGAATTAAATGAAAGATTTAAATTCCTACTTTTATATCCAACTCTGAAGAATGTGGTAAAACAGTTAAAAACACTCTGGAGACTGATATTTGAGTCCTACCTCTGCTACTGAGTAGCTGTGTGACCTTGCAGAGGTCCCTTCCTTTCCACATTAGTTATGTGCTAGCTAAATTCTAGGCACTGGAAATTCAAAGAACAAGACACTGGGTTTGAGCCCTTAAGGGGCCCACAGTTCAATGGGAAAGACCAGTGAACAAATAATCAAATAGGAATTTGGTAAGAATGGAATAACTTTAGCCCTGAGGGGGGCATTCTGTTAAAGGTCAAACTCCATACCTGAATTTCTGATCCTTTCTGACCTGCTGCTGACATCCTTTTCATTCTGTTCACCCATGGATCCTAAGCTCCACCTTTAGCAGACTCTCCTAGTTCTCCAAACTATCATGTCCTCTTAGGCCTTCATGCATTTACATGGGTCGTGCCTTCTGCCTGCAATGTCCTTCTCTCCCTTGTCTGCCTGGCAAATTTATATTTAGTACTGACAACTTAGCTGAAGGATCACTTCCTCCAGGAAGCATTTCCTGATCGTTTACCTGCAGGTGAGGTGCCCCCCTCTTAGCTCTTACAGCACTTTATTCATCTCCTTATGACAGTACTGGACTATGGTTTTCTTTATCCACAGCTGTCTCTCAGTAGCCTGAGAGCTCCTTGAGGTCAGGGAGAGTATCTTGTTCGACTTTGTTTACCTCAGCACAGCACCTGACACTGTGGGATCATTAGGTAGGGACTCAACGTTAAATGAATTACAAAACAATAATACCTTACCTTCTCTGAGTGCTCATTTCCTGCCAGATGACTGTGCTAAGTATTTTTTTGTTTGTTTGTATTTTTTGCGGTACGCGGGCCTCCCACTGCCACGGCCCCCCCTGCCGCGGAGCACAGGCTCCAGACGCGCAGGCCCAGCGGCCATGGCCCACGGGCCCAGCCGCTCCGCGGCATGTGGGATCCTCCTGGACCGGGGCACAAACCCGCGTTCCCTGCATCAGCAGGGCGGACTCCCAGCCACTGCGCCACCAGGGAAGCCCATGTGCTAAGTATTTTATATGCATTTTCTCAGTGACTCTCTACAACTGCCGTAAGAAATAGGTGTTGTTATATCCTTATTTTACAGATGAGGAAATTGTGGCTCAGAGAGATTAAAGTAACTGGCCCTTTAGTGTTCCCTTACCACGGGATTTGAACCCAACTCCTTTGAATCCAGATCCTATTCCAGAGCCCATGCTTTTAACCACTATACTATACTACAAAAGAGGGGGGAAGTTACAGACCTAGTGAAGAACGAAAGGGGAAATGAACATGTAACAGATTGTGCTAAAAAGTAAAAGGAAGAAAGGCTGAATCAGTAGGCTGGCCCACATTATGGAGGATGTGGAGTCAGCCAGAAGTGTGTAGACTTGATGTGCTGTAAGCAATAGGGAGGCATTTGGTTTAATTCAATATTTATTAAGGACCTATTATGTGCCAGCCACTGTGCTAGCTGCTGGGATATAAATATGCATAGACTTTGCTCCCGAAGCTCTAACTGCCAGGTGAGGGAGACAGACAACAAGTCAATGTAAAGTGGTATATGATTTTATAGTGATACATTGAGAGTGATACGTCTCAAAGGAGATGATGCCAAAACTGAGTCTTGAATGGTGATAGGATGTGTAGGGA
>NW_006798085.1:1140306-1161063 GCF_000442215.2 Lipotes vexillifer
CACTATTATTGGAACTTACAGTTGGAAGCAACAAGAGGTAGGTAATTAATTCATTCAACATGTATTTATTGAATGCCTGCTATGTGCAAGACACCGTTCTAGGCGCTGGAGTGAATGAGACAGACAAAACCCCTGCCCTTGTGGATCGCAAGGCAAGCAGGAGCTACTACTGCATGCCCATTTGTATAGCACTTATTTCCAAAGAACTTAGATAATGTCTTAACTGCGACCCACAGTAGCTCTGAGAGAGACTACAGTAGGTATACTGGTCAGTCTTTCCAAAATGTGGAGGCATACTGGTGATATGAGAGATGAATTTAGGTGGTACATGGAGGACCACTTATAACATTTAAATAGCTCTAAGCGATACCCCTAGCAGCCTTCTAGCATCACAGATAGAAAGCTTCACCTCCCACTGTTCCCTAGGTGACTCCACCCCTTCCCCATCTGTTGCCATGGAGATGAGTGGCTTCACTTTTCTAATTCCCCTACCTCCACCCCTAGGTGAGACTCAGAGAGCCCCCTCCCCATCTCCATGGAAAGGACTCCATGCTCCCCAACCTTTCTTCCAAATCACATCCTGCTTCTCAGGCTGTCACCATAGAAACAGAAATATCGTCCCCATCCCCCCAGGCATCTCCATGGTGACCCTCAACCTTACCCCCAGGACATAACCAGGATCAATCCCTACTAGAGGTCTAGAAATCAGGGGGCGCTGGAAGGAAGGTGAGGGTGACTCCCTGCTGTGGCTGCAGTCTTTGTCTCTTTCCCTCTGGCTTTGAATGAAGGCATGGGGGCCCCCCTCTCAAAAAAGGCGGTAGGGAAATTACAGTTTATAAGTACCAATTAGGTGCCAGGCACTGGGCTAGGCACTTTACATACTCAAACCAGACATTTTACAGAGTTTAAGGGAGAAAGGCTCACAGAGGGGGAGGCACTTGACCTTGTTTCCTCTGCTGAGCCTCTTATCATCCTCACTGAAACCGGGAACCAAGAGGATTTTATTTCCACCATTCTTCTTTGCTGTATGACCTTGGGCAAGCAGCCTCCTGTCTCTGAGCCTCATTTTCCCCATCTGTAAAATAACAGTATTGGACTAATTGTCACCTTGAATATCCCATTATTAATGTCAGATCATAAGTAGTTCTGATCTTCTCTTGAGGAACTGATTTTTTTTAGGTATGAATGCTAGTAAATCTGTTAAGGTGTTTTTGTTTTTTTAAACTGACATAGTGGAGGTCTTCAAAATTTTATGATCGAATACTCTATAAGTTTATTGTTTAGAATCTCTAATGGTTTCTTCCAAGGTTTTTTGTTTGTTCTGAAATTTCTATTTTGAAGTAATTCACAGGAAGCTGCAGGGAGGTCTTGTGCATCCTTTACCCCACCTCTGCCAATGTTGGCATCCTAACTAGCAGTATAATATCAAAACCAGTCAACGGACACTGATACAATCCACAGAGCTTATTCAGATTTCACCAGTTTTCCATGAACTCATTTGTGTGTGTGTGTGTGTGTGTGTGTGTGTGTGTGTGTGTGTGGTTCTAATGCAATTTTATCACATGTGGAGATTCATGTATCCACAGCCTCAGTCAAGACACAGCACTGTTCAATCACCACAAGGAATTCCTTGTGTTGTCCCTTTATAACCACACTCACCTACTTCCTTCCCTTCTTCCCTAATCCTTGGCAACCATAAATCTGTTCTCCATGTCTACAGTTTTTTTATTTCAAGAATTTTATAAAAATGGAATCATATAGTATATAACCTTTTGGAATTGGTTTTTTTTCACTTAGCATAATTCCCTGGGGATTCATCCAAGTTGTTGCATATATCAAGAGTTCATTCATTTTATTGCTGAATAGTAAGTATCCGATGATATGGATGCACCAGTTTGTTTAACCGTTCACCTGATGAAGGACATCTGGATTGCTTCCAGTTTTAGGCTGCTATGAACATCCAAGTCTTTTTGTGTGAGTCAAACATGTCTTTCACAGAGCAAAATGTTTAATTTTGATGAGGTCCAATTTATCAATTTTTACTTTTATGGACTGTGCTTTTCAAGTCAAGCCTAAAAACTCTTTGCCTAGCCCTAGGTCCAAAAGATGTTCTCCCATTTTTTTTCTAAGAGTTTTATAATTTTATGTTTTATGTTTAAGTCTGTAATCCATTCTGAGCTCATTTTTGTATAAGGTTGGGGTTTATTTTTTGCCTATGGTTGTCCAATTGCCCCACTACCATTTGTTGGAAAGACTATCCTTCCTCCATTGAATTGCTTTGTACCTTTGTCAAAACTCAGTTGGGCAGATTTGTATGAGTCTGTTTCTGGGTTCTCTTTTCCACTGGTCTATGTGTATATCCCTGTCAGTGCAGAGCACAGGCTTTTGAGACAGAATGCCTAGTGCCAGTTTTTAGCTTGGGTGATCCTGGGCAACTTACCCTTCCATGACTTCCCATCTCACTCAGTATATAAGAAGGCCTACAGAGCCCCACCTGATCTAACCCCAGCCTACCTCTCTGTGCGTATCTCCTATTACTCCTCCCCTTATTCACTCTGCTCCAGACACACTGGCCTCCTGGCTGCTCCTTAATCACATCACATATGTTCCCACCTTAGAATCTTTCCTGGGCTATTTCCTTATCCCACAACCTTCTTTCCACAGACATCTCCATTGCTACCTCCCTTACCTCCTTCAAGTCTTTTCTGAAATTTCATCTTCTCAGCGAGGCTTTACTTAAAATGGCAAAGCCTTTGCCTCTCCCCTTTCCCGTGTGTTTTTACCTCCACAGCATTCATCACCGTCTAATACACAATGTCATCTACGTATTTATTCTTTGTCTGTCTCCCACCACTAGACTACGAGCTCAAGGAGAGCAGGCATTTTTGTTTTGTTCACTGCTGTATTCCCAGTGCCTACACTGTGCCTGGTACAATACACCTTTATTGAATGAATGAAGGAATGAGTGGACAGATGGATGGATGAATGAGTGAGCGAAAGAATGCTGTGAGCCAGGGCCAGCTCACTTGAGCAGTCTCTCTGCCCTGCAGCTTGTGCCAAGACAGGGCTCCAGCCGGCCCCCATCCACTTGCCTTTCTAAGGCTGACCACCAGGTGGCAGTTGGAGCCTGAACTCTGGCTTCATTTGCTTGCGCGCGCGCGCGCGCACACACACACACACCCGCCCCCGCCCCTGCCCCCCACCTCCAGCTTTCTCCCTGCCGCCTGTCAGTCTTGCCCAGGACTGTTTGACCTTCTCTGCCAAGGCTTGGCCAGGGGATTTTGTGTGAGCTGTTGAAGTAGGCAGTGTTAGTACCTGAAGCTTTGCATCTTTTTCTCCTTAGAAAGGTACTAGTTTCTTTCCTATCCCCCTCTGCTTTCTGTCTCAGATGGAAGAAACCATAGATAGCAGCCACTGGGCTGCTCCAAGGTCACTGTCTGCAGCCTCTAGGACATCAGGGAACATGGACCTAAAGACATTTCATCTCCACTTCTGCCCAGCCCAGCAAGCCTCTCCCTTAAGGGGTGTTACTACACTCCTTAAAGGGGTAAAGGCTAGGCACTTTCGTGCCAGGGTTAAGCCTTTTGAGTCAGCCTGGGTTTCAATCTCTACTGTGCTGCTTATTAACCCTGTATCCTGGGTGATGTTGGGTAACTGACCCAGATTCTTCAAGCTTTAGTTTTTTCAGCTGCAAAATGAGGATAATAATGGTTCCAAATTCACTGGGTGATAGGAAGATTCAATGGAATAATGTATGTATACAACATTAGCAGAGTGCCTGGTATGGAAGAAGGCTCAACTGAAGAAAAATCAGGGGGCAAGGGTGGGGATAAATAAGACCTGACATGACAAGAACTGACTAGGGAGTATGAGGAGGGTGCCGCTTAGGTGACTAGAAGGCTGAAGCCAAGAAAAGGTGAGAGATCCAGGAAGTCTTTGCATAAGAGACCACGTTTCAGCTGTAGCTCATAGGTCAGGTCAAAATCTGCCAGACAATCAAGCTGGAAGGAGAATCCCAGGAAGAAAGAATGGTATGTGCAAATAAAGAAAGGCGTGAAACAGTATGTGTATATCCCTGACTAACTTGTAAGTAGTTAATATGGCTGAAATGCATGTTTCCTGTGGGGAAGTGACAAGAAATAAAGACAGGGGCCAGATCACAAAGGGCCCCATGGAGAAGACTGGGACCTGATCTGGCATGCAGTGGGGAGCCATCAAAGAATTTAAAGCAAGGAAATGATGGTTACACTTGCTGGCTTGGAGAGTCAGCTGCCTTGAAGGAGGGCAGAGACTGGAGGCAGGTGAGAGATTAGCTGGGCTTAGATTGGAGAAGTTGTAGTGGGGATAGAGAACAGTGGATGAAGACCATGGATTTTTTTCAGAGGAAGAAATCAGCAACCAAGTTTTTCTAAAAGCCTGCCTGAAAAAGGAAGGAGTGCTAGGTCCAGAGAAGGAAATTATGGTACAGTTGTTGTTGTTTTTTTAATACAGGTGAGACTTGAGGCTCTTCTATTCCCCGTAGCACCTGGCACCAATTAATTGAATGACTGGAGGGAGGGGCACCTAGCCCAATACCTGCCAAGTGGTAGGGGCCTATCCCAGATTCAGCGTGGACCCCATCCTCTGACTTCCCTCTCATCTCTAAGCCGGAGTCCCATGACACAACCGCTGAGAGGCTGGTGAATTTACTCAGCGCCTGGATTTCCCTTCCACTTAAGGGGTTTCCCTATAATGGTCCCAAGGACTGAGGGAAACTTATAAGCCAGTCAGAGAAGGTATCCCAGTTTGTTCATTTCCTAGCACGCCAATATGTTAGGAGAGCCCAGCAATTCTCCTCTATTTCCTTTTCATTTTCAAAGACCTTCACCCGCTTCTCTGCATTATCTTTCCCCAGGGAGAATTGTTGGTTCTTGCTTTTCCCATCTTTTATCGGTACTTCCTACTTGGCACGGGACTATTTAAAACCACCCAAGGTCCAGCCCAGGCCCACAGTTTGGAAGAAAACTAAAGGAGTCCAACAGCAAGGGCCATTCAGAACTCAGCCTGCTTTTGGCCTTGCTGTCTGTGCACCTCATGGGCAGTAGTAGAAATTCTGCCCCTCTGCCCCAAGGCTGCTATCTTCTCCATGCTGGGGACTTTTGCCTTCCTGGCAAATCTGGGGTGAAAACATAGGAGTTTGTGGTGGGTAAGAAAGGGACAAATGAATACTTATATACGGGTACTTTGTGTTAAGTGCTTTGTAGATGTCATTGTATTGCATCTCGACAACAACCCAACGAGGGAGGTATTAGTGTCATTACTTTATGGATGAAACTGAGGCTCAGGGAAATGGTAGAATTTGCCCAAGATTATTATGTTAGTTAGTGGTAAGTCAGGAATTAGACCCATGTGTTTTTAACCTCAAAATGCATTTGTACCCAGTAAGTTATTTTGGGGTGGGGAGTGGGGTGGGGTTGGGGGGTGGGAGGAGAACCTCCCTGGTTGACCTTTTTTCCAAGAGAAAAGGCTAGAAATAGGTTTCTCCCGTCCTGGGTGGGTGCCCCATCTCCAAAAAAAAAAAAAGAGTAACCAGGGGTAGGCAGTGTCTACCTAAGGAGTCTATACATGGATTAATTGTTGCCTCTCCCTCCTTTCTTCACCCCCACTTGGTGAGCTCCTGGAAAACAGGGTGAGCGGGCAGACTCAGACTCAGGTTTGCTGTCCCCTCGGACAAGCCTCTTCCCCTCTCTGAGCCTTTTGTTGTTCCAGCTATAAAATGAGAGTATTGTCAGAAAGAAATGGTCTCTAAGGTCTCTTCCAGCTCTACCATTCAAGGACTGTATTGATTGTACTGTACTGTAGGATTGCCTGGTTCATTCATGTATAGAAACAAATTTCCTGTTGCCATAGAGAACAAGGCCTTTTTGAACTAGAAAAAGATTCGCTCAAGGAGGCAAGATAAATAGTGGAAAGGGCATAGGCTTTGAGTCAGCCAGACTTGGGTTAAAATCCTGTACACTGGGCAGGTCACTTTGCTTCTCTGCACTTCTTTCATCATCTATAAAGCAGGAAAAACTACTCCTGTTTCTTGGAGTGAGGTAACGTATATACAGTGCCAAGGGAGGTACTCAAGACCTTGTGTGTGTGTGTGTGTGTGTGTGTGTGGTGTGTGTGTGTAAATGGGGTTTGGCTCTTCCTCCCCAACTCCACCCCACTCTGTCTAGCTCACAGGATATTCTTTTCTCTCCTCCTCCCTGACAGCCAGGCTGAGTGTTTCCTGCCAGGGCCTTGGCTTCCAAACTTTTCTGGCAGGGTTATCAGTGAGTGTGGAACAACGCGACCTCTCTCACAACCTTGTAAAAGCCCTAGAGGGGATGGTGCAACTGAGACCCGACCAAAGCCTGGACTTTAGGTGTAGCCAGCTGGAGGTTCTGGCCTCAGAGGCCCTCGACCAGCTTTGTTGGCTCAGCTCCCTCACCCTGACATCCAGTCTCCTGGACCATAACTGCCTGGCTAACGACAGAGCACTCCAGTTCTTGTGTCACCCTCAGGTTCTGGACCTCTCAGCCAATTGCCTCATCAGTGACATGACTGCTTACCAGGTGACCAAACTCAGCTCACTGGAGAGTCTAAATCTCTCAGAAAACCACATGACTCACCTGGCTTGGGGTGCCTTCTTGGATCCCCATTTCTGCTGGGCATCAACCCGAGCAACAGCTACATTCTGGAAGTTTGCTGGCTTGTCCGTGCTGTAGGAGCTCATCTCGGCCAGGAATTCTCTTCATTGCATCTCCACCTTCAGCCTCCCAACCTGTGGCAGCTCCACTTGAGCCCCAGTGCCCTGCAGTTATCCATAGCTGAGGGCACACCAGTTTCAGGTATTAGACCCGAGTCATAACTGACTGAGTACCTTCCCAGTTCTACCCACCCAATACTATCTCCTCTATTTTAACCTCTCTGACAACTCCCTGGCCTTCCTAGAATCAAATCCCCTATCCCCAGCTTTGGGGGTTGCAGTTGGTACCATGATATAACATCCAACCTGAACACATTATCTTGGCATATCCCACTTGACCTAAGTAGGCAGCATTCTCAGGAGACTTCCTTGGTAGGCTTCCTGCCCTTCAGCGCCTCATAATGGCCTGGAACTGTTTCCAGAATGTGACAACCCACTGCTCCATGGCATCACCAGTTCTGAGGCTGCTCCCTACTTTTCCACTGTCCTTCTGCCCTTGACATCTCTGGATCTCGGGGGGAATATTATTTAGTCTTTGAGATTATGCCCAGGCTGGGAGCCATGGACTTGGGGAAAAAGGGGTTGCCCCTGTGTTGGAGGCATGGGGCCATGGGGGAAGAGCCCCTCAAAAGCTCCCCCGCCCAAAGTCTTTTCAGGGCAGTCTTCCTAGTGAAGCATCTGGGCCTTCGTGGACAAAGCCCAGGGTCTTACATTCAGGAATCTGCCCCTGCCACCCTTTGATCCCTGGATCTCTCGGGTAATACGGGGCTGACTTTAACTGCAGGGACATTCCGAGGCCTGCACTTCTCTTCGTGGAAGCTCTCTCTGTACGGCAATAGCATGAGGGACTCCCAGGCATAGCCTCCCTGCCTACAGGAGCTCAGTGCCTTGACTTCTCTGGCTACAAGCTGAGCAGCCTTCCCAACCAAGGGCCTTGGCTGCTATCCCTTGACCAGTCTGGACCTTCATTACCAGAGCCTGCAAGCTGTGAAAGGGGTGACCCTGAGGGTCGTGCCTGACCACCTCATGAGCTTGACCACTTCTAGCAATCTTCTCCACTGCTGGATGCTCTGCTTAGGGCCAGACTTAGAGGAAGGCCGGAGTATTTATCTTGGTAGCAGAACAGCTGCTGGGCTTGACTAATGGGTGACCATAGTTTACCGTGTATGAGGCATGGGATCCTTTGGGCTATGTGGACCTGGCTGGTGGTGACTGGCCTGTTGGTCATCTGGTGTGGTCTAACCACCCTATTGAGAAAGAGTCATTGCTTGGCTCTTGGTATGCAGTTCCACAGCAACAATATCAGCCCAAGGCCTGAGTAGGAAACTATGGGGAAAGACTATGGGTGGGATTCTTTTGCAAGGCACGGCCCAAACCTCTTGGAGGGAGGTACGAGAATTTAGAAACATGTGAAGGAAGATAACCATAAGCAGGCCACAGGGGGCTTCCTGTGTACAGAAGGAGACATGTTTCTTTCTAGCAGCTGAAGTGTGGATTCCCAGAGGACTTTAAAGGTATCACATTTGGGTCTTTTTTTTTTGTCTGCATTGGGTCTTCATTGCGGTGCATGGGCTTCTCATTGCGGTGGCTTCTCTTGTTGCGGAGCACGGGCTCTAGGCACACAGGCTCAGTAGTTGTGGCTCGCGGGCTCTAGAGCGCAGGCTCAGTAGTTGTGGTGCACGGGTTTAGCTGCTCTGCGGCATGTGGGATCTTCCCAGACCAGGGATCGAACCCGTGCCCCCTGCATTGACAGGCGGATTCTTAACCACTGCACCACCATGGAAGTCCCCACATTTGTGCAGCCAGAAAATGGAGATGTGCCAGCCCACTGGCACTACAAGAGAACTTTAGACACATCCTCCCCTCCCCACTTCCTGAATGGCCATGCAGCCTCTGCTTAGACATCCCTCTCCCTCCCCAGGAAGCCTGTTCTAGCCACGGACCACTGTGATTCCTAAGACAGATTTTCTTCCTTGTATTGAGTCCAAGTTTGCTTCTATTCCTGGGTTCCAGCTCTGCCCTTTGGGGCCACATCCAAATTCTCCTCGACTCTGACAGAAGTCTGAAGACAAGAGACCCATGAATACTCTCTTCTCCAGGCTAGACAGCCCTAACTCTTTCAATAAATCTTCAGGTACTAAACTGTCACCACATGTAACTTCTCTGTGTCTCAGTTTCCTCACCTGTAAAATGGGGACTAAACCAGATAATACATGCACAAATCTTATAACAGTGTCTGGCATATTGGAAGAAGTTGGTGAGTGTGGGCTATTATTATTAAACTAACATTTCTAGATCGGGTCACTCTGTGAAATCAAAAGCCTGCGCCGTATTAATCTCTGTATGGCCAGTGCTTAGTCCAGCGTCTTGCACACAGTAGACAATTCATGTCAGCTGTGAGATGGTGACATGGTCTCGAGTCCCTGTTCCAGTCTACTCACTCTCCTCTGGACATATTCTAGTTTGTTCCTCTTAATGTATGAAGCCCAGAACTGAATACTGTCGGATTATTTCAGGTTCAAGTAAGTTACAGGCATAAAATCTCAGAATCCCACAATCTCACATCAGGGATGGACTTTAAAAGTCTGTTATCTACTCCATCGAGTCTACCTTCATCTCCCAACTCCTCCATCTGATTCTGCCGGCCCCAGGAAGTTGTCATCCAATGCGTGAATACCCTAGTGAGCCAGGTTCTGGGAGGACAGCAGTTTCTGTGGGAGCTCAAGCCCTGTGATCTCAACACACACCAGAAGAAAAGTTGGGGACATCCCTGCTGGCGCAGTGGTTGAGAGTCTGCCTGCCGATGCAGGGGACACGGGTTCGTGCCCCGGTCCGGGAAGATCCCACATGCCACGGAGCGGCTGGGCCCGTGAGCCATGGCCGCTGAGCCTGCGCATCCGGAGCCTGTGCTCCACAACGGGAGAGGCCACAACAGTGAGAGGCCCGCGTACCAGAAAAAAAAAAAAGAAAAAGGAAAAGAAGAAGAGTTAAGGGGCTTGGTTTAGCATCCTGACTGAGGCAGCATCTGTGATCTGGGCCAGATTCCTTTCCCTTCATTTCTAAGTGAAATTACCTTTTTAAATGTTTGGGTTTGTCAAAGGGAAAAAATGGGTGTTTCTGTATCTGTGCATGTGAAGTAAGCAGTGAACAAAGAGTGAGAGAGAGGACAGAGAGACACACACTCAGACAGACAGAGACAGAGAGAGAGACAGAGATGAAAAGAAACAGAGAGGAGACAGAGAGAGGAATGAGTGGTGGTGGAAGAGACAGGGGGAGAGAAGAGAGAGCAAGAGATAGTGATACAGAGAAACTAAAGAGACACATGTACACAAATAGAAATGAAGCAAGAGAGGAGAGACTGAGACACAGAGAAAGACAGAGAGAAAAGAGAGAGAGAGAGGAGAAAAAGACGGTATATAAGTATACACACACATACACCCCCCCCACACACACACACAGTTGGAGGCAGAAACAGAGTGCAAGTGAGAGAGACAGAGACAGACAGACAGACAGACACACACACACACGCACACACACACACGAGCCAGTAAGAATAAGTGAGCATGAGATTCAAGCTGTCTGTGGAGCCTGGAGTCCTTTCCCACCTGAATGATGGTCCTGAAGCCTTTGGGGCAACCCAGCGATCAGCAACCTAGATTTTTCCACCTGGAAGAACTCCAAAGGTCAGTTGCAGACCCTGTAACTGGCTAGTTTCTGGTCTCCCTACTATCAGCCACCCGCCCCCCGCCCCACCCCGAGTGTGATTCCTTCAGGTCTTGGTCAGTGGGTTGGGAATCATAGGGAGCACCCAGATGGTCCTTTCTCCAGACACCCCATGGCAGAAAAAAATATACAGGCATCTCTAGTGATGGTGGCCCACAAGGAGTGTGCCAGTCTCCCAGACCAGAGTGATGCTAAGGTGCTTGGACCCAGTGCCCAGACAGAAATCACCTACGCCTACATTCTGGGGAGCTTGGACTCACTGCCACGTATTGGCCCAGACACCGCCTGGTCTGGTCTATGGCTCCTAGAGCTTTCATTCTCAAAGAACCCTTATTAAACACCTGGGCAGGCCTGGGGCTGGGGCAAGCCCTGCATGAAAGGAATCCAAAGCCAGGCCTAGGCTCACAGAGGGGAACCAGAAACAAACAGCCGAAAGGCTGCTCAGGCATAAAGGGCATGTGATTAACCAAGCAAACAGGTAACCAGGGCAGAATGAATAATCCACAAACACATCTACATTATGTACAAGAATAAGGATAGATAAATGCATACCTGACAGCAGAGAGAGAACAAGAGAATAGGCAGGGCAGAGCCAGCAAATTGGCCACTCTTCTAACTAATCAGGAGAGGCTCTCTGGATAAGGTGGAATTTCAGATTTCTGAGCATGTCTGCCCTCTCTGTAATGTGATTAAAATTGGTTTAGAAATTTGTGCTATGCTTCAAGTGAGTGCTGTGCTTAAAGGGTAATTGCGTTTGGCCGCGTATTTGACATTCTTGAAATTAGAGCAGCTTGCATGCAATAAGGACATTTGTCTAGAATGGAATTTGATTTTTTAAGCCAACGCAGAGGAGAGCAGTTGCAATGTGAGCCTCTGATGGATGGCTCCTTCAGGGCTGCCTCTCGGCTGGCTCCCTCTGCGCTGAACTTCCTGTTCATTCTGGAACTCTCCTCCAGCTCTCAGCGGGAGGGAAGCTTCTTGACCTCTGACTCCAGAAACCACATTTCTCCTGGCAGTCCGAGTCTGAGCTATCATGACTCTCTGATCCAGGCCTCTCCTACACATCTGCCAGCCTCAGACTGTATGCCAGGTTGGGCAATTAGGGACTTTATCTTTGTCACCCAGGACTTAGGACCTTGATCTGGGATCTGAAACACCCAGAGCTGGTGCTATGTGTATCCTGGCTTGCTCTCCTTTGTCAGAACTCAAAAGAGCTGTTAGGATTGCTGGCTAATTCTGCCTCTCCACTGTGGCAGAGGCTGAATGGCTGCTCAAGATTCTGTCACCACCTCAATAGAGATGGTGATGAGAAAGGAGAGAAAAAGAGGGGGAAAAAAGGTCATATTTCAGGGTATCCCAAACCCTTCTCAGACTTGACTCTGGCTAGTTAGCCATGGCCTTGGCATTGCGGGCTACAGAGGAACAGCCTACCTGTGTGACCCTAGAATCCTAAGACTGAGAGGGACTGCAGGCATCATCTAGTCAGTCAGCAAATATTCTGAGCACATGCCATGATGCTGGGGTTATAGAGCTGAACAAAACAGGCCTTGTCCCTCCCTCAGGAGCTTCCAGTCTAGCGGGGAAAACAGTCTTTATACAGAAATGTGCAACTGTTTCATTACTTGTCCGTGTGCAAAGTGCTCAGGGAAAGTACAGCTACTCGGCCTAGTTTAGTAGTCTGGAAGGCTTCCCTGCAGAATTAATGTTTCAGGTCAAGGCCAGCAGGAGGAGGGGTTAGCTAGGAGAAGGGTGTGGGGTGGGGATTTGTGGGAGCTCAATGCAGGAGGGAGCAAAGTTCCAACTACTTCATGGACTAACTAACTTCACATAGAAAAGCTGCTTCTCAGGCCAGCTGTCTTGCGAATGACTGCTTTTGGTCACCAGAAGACCGGACTACGACAAGCCTGGCATAGAGGTATTACTCCCTCAAACATGCCCATGGATGGATCCAAGAGGATCAACTATGGATTTGATGGACAGGACACTGTTATGCTGGCAGGCAGGCAGACAGCAGCTTTACTTAACCTTCTTCTGGTCTTATTTTTGTTTATTGGGCATGGTATCTAGAGGCCTCCAGTTTGACAACAGTCCAAGGGATAGGGCTGGCCTCTGTGGATCTCACGTATCCTCAGTAAACATATTCTGCCAAGCCAAGGAAAGGGAAGAAACACTTATTGAGCACATGCTCTGTGTCAGGTGCTTTTACAAATACCTCATTAAATCCTCACGGTACGCTTAAGAGGTAGGTACCTCTTTGTTTTCGCAGATGGGGAAACTGAGGCACAGAGCAGTGAAGTAACTTGGTCAAGGTCGCAGAGCTAGAAAGTGGGGGAGCTGAACTGCAACCTAATGGGATTGATTCCCAAAGCAAGCTTTTCCTGCAGTTCAACTCAGTCTCTCTGCAACAGCTGGACGTTCCTACCAAGCAGCAGTCCACCTGGGAGTAGACCCAACTGGGTCCTTCTGGTTCTCCATCCTGGGGCCTACCTTCATGCCCAGCTGGGGCTGCCATCACTATTCTCATCACACCTGTGAAGGGCCAGCTGGCAGAGACCTCAGCTCCTCTAAGTTCTAATCAGCCTTGATCCAGCACAGACGTGCAATTTAAGGGGAAGGGTGTGGAGAGACAGGCTGCTAGAGGTCTCACTCGATGCCCCTGGGGGGATAGACTCGCCCTATGTGTCCAGAACAAAGTGTGAGAGGCATATGCCCTAGAGCCTTGGAAGCAGCTTTCCTCCTCCTCAGGGGAGGCAGCTAATTCTCCGAGTACTTCTCCCTTCTTGCCATCCTCCGTGTTTCCCACTCTTGGCTCATTTGGCTCTGTGCCCAGTTCGTGTGCAGTGATGGGCTGCTCACTCTTGAAAGTTAGCACAATCCCTTTCGGGGAGGTATTGGTCCTTGCATCATGAAAGAGGGCTGGGGGCTGTGTGAGAAAATGAAGCACAACGTCCTGTCTCTTCTGTAGAATAAGCTGGGTTTTACTCTCCAGGGCCACTTCCCAAGGGTACCAAGGGGATTGAGGTGGGGTTTCCCATCCCTGATTATACACCTGGGCTTAAGCCTTTTGCCCTACTGCCATTTTTCTTACTGGATGGGCCTCTTGTGGAAGAACAATACTTTCACTGAGAACTGTGACTTCTAGCACCTGACCCTGACAGAGACATTAGGTCCTGAAATCTTAAAGAGCTCACACTCCCTGAGGACTAACTTATACCCAAGAACTCAGCCCAAGAACAGTGTTTTCCTGGCAGATAAAATTCTGTTTGGGGAAGAAAGCTCACTCAGGAAAATAAAGGCCAACTCAAAAATATGCTTGGGGAATAGAGAAGACATTAAGGTGTTGCTGGGTGGGAGGTGGCAGTGGTGAGCTGGACTAAATGGCACTCTCTAAGAGCTCCTCCATCTGCGAGATTCAGAGCAAAGGCAAATGTTCACAGGGATCCTTTGATCTGGCTTAAGTGACAGCTTGAGAAATCATCATGTCCCTTTCCCGAGGAGTTTCTCTCCCCAAACCTAGGGACAGAGTACTGGTCTGGGACGCTCCTGTGGCCCAGAGCCTGACTCTGGCCTTTGCCCAGTTCGCCTCTTAGCCCTAGGCTCTATCCTGTAGTCTACTGGCTAAAAATGACTGCAGCAAACCTTCTGTTTAATGTATGTGTAGGAGGGGGAGGGCTTGAAATAGAGACACCCATTGCTCATTGTGTTGACTGAAGAAAAATGAGCCCTCTGTTTCAAAGGGAGGAATCTGAGCAAAGTACCAAGGAGGCCTTCACTTGGGCAAAAAAGGGGGTGGTCTAGGCCCCAGGGAGTCCAGCGGCACCTGAAGAGCAACTGATTTCACTTTTTGTTCCCCTCTCAGAACCCCTGGGACCTCTACCAAACTGACATCAAGATGAGAAGCTTCTCACAAAGAACTACACACACATGCAGAGTGGATGTAGACTCACAGAGCTCCTGGACTTGTGGCTGCTAGGTGTCTACCCTCTGTATTTGGTGCTATGCTGGGTCTCAAGCCAAATAGTTTAGAATTCATTGTCTAACATCTGCCTTCTCTCACCCATTTATATTAATGCTGATGGGCATTTGAGTTTGCAACTCTTATTATACCTCTGCCACAGAACAATGAATGATCATCACAATGATAACTATAACCACAGCAACGACCCTCCTATTTGTATAATGATTTAGATCCATGGACCGTCAGCATCAGCAGCACCTGGAAGCTTGTTAGAAATGCAGAATCTCAGGCTCCCTGAACCAGAATCTGCATTTTATTTATTTAATTTTGGCTGCGTTGGGTCTCTGTTGCCGCACACGGGCTTTCTCTAGTTGCGGCGAGCGGGGGCTACTCTTTGTTGCGGTGTGCAGGCTTCTCATTGCGATGGCTCCCCTTGTTGTGGAGCCCGGGCTCTAGGTGCACAGGCTTCAGTAGTTGTGACATGCGGGCTCTAGAATGCAGGCTCAGTAGCTGTGATGCACAGGCTTAGTTGCTCCGTGGCATGTGGGATCTTCCTGGACCAGGGATTGAACCCGCGTCCCCTGCATTGGCAGGAGGATTCTTAACCACTGCGCCACCAGGGAAGTCCCAGAATCTACATTTTAACAAGATCCCAGGTGATTCGATGCACACTAAAGTTTGAGAAGCACTTGTTTAGTAGACCATTAACAACTGCCATGGGAACTTGGTCAAAGTTCTTGGGCCTCTGGATTACCTGCCATGTTTCCTGTTTTGTCATCTTCTGTCATTGACTCTATACCCTAAATCCTAAAGAGCCTATGAGTCTGTTTCAGGGACAGCAAAATAGCTGGGAACTAGAGCAGTGTATCTGACTTTGTAGGCAGTCTGGGTGGGGAGAGGTGATGGTAGCTAGAAGGGAGAGACACGCATGGACCCACATGGGGCCTACGAGAAACTGAGAGTGCTCCCCAATAACCATTCTCTAGTATATTTAGATATGACCTGGTTACCGGATACTAAAGCAGGGTTAAGAACACCAATGGTTATGGAATGAAATCAGGCTGTTGAACACAAGCACAGAACAAGTGTTTTAGCTATAAAGATTAACCAGACATTTCAGTGTTCTCTGCTATCAAGCTGTCATCCAATCTCAGCTTGTACTCCAGTGACAGGGAGCTCATTACCTCATAAGGTATCTATTCTGATTCATGGGTGACCAGTTCTGTTAGAAAGTCAATTCCTTGTGTTGAGCTGAAATATGCTTTCCCACGGTTTCTATCCATTTATGGGTCCTGGCTCTGCCCCTTGGGGCCTGTACCCCATCTGCTCTTGCTGTCCTATAACAGCCCTTCAGAGGTATGGAAACCACACTGCCTTCGGTCTTCTCTTCTCCAAGCTAAACAGCTCCAGCTCCTTCAACTGCTCCTCATGGGACCTGGGTTCCAGTTCTCTCCCCAGCCGTCTGGGCTCCCCTTAACTGGAACCCTAGCAAGATTAAGTGCAAAGGTGCAAAAAGAGAGATCAAGAGGCTAAGCATCAGCCTGAACCCATGGCTGAAGATAGGGATCCAAGTGCACGTCCAAGAGGCTCGGCTTAGAATCTAACAGCAGGCCTTTAGTCAGTTGAATAATAAAGGACTTTTGTTCTTTTGAGAACATTTTTAGAACCTGGTACTTCCCACCAGAGGCAAAACAAGGCAGGTTTTAAGTAGTTAGTCCTTGATGCAGTACTGGTTCCTATCCACCTGGAGAGGGTATACCAGCACTTTTATCTCTCTGCCACTCCCACTATCCCCACTGCGCCTTCCTTCACTACCTCTGTAGGATGTAGCTCCAGTACACCTGGTCAGTGACTGTCTTTGCCAGCCAGGAACCCTAGTAAGACCATCCAGGAGAGGGTACAGCCCTCATTTTGCCACCGTTCTCCTGTCTCCTTGTGAGCTCTTCTCTGGTCACAAGACTGTCTTTTCTACTCTCTGGGTGATTTTCATGAATCTGCTTGAACATCCCATTGCCTAAGCTACTTTTCATAGATCATACTTTCAGTGGCCTTGGGCCCCCCCCAACTACGGTGAATAATAAAAATAGCAGCATTAATAGCTAATATTTATCGAGCATTAAGTGTTTATTATGTTTCAAGCATTTTATATACATTAACTTATTTCATCCTCACAACAACCCTACGAAGTGGGTACTATCTATTATTAGCCCCATTTTCCAGATGAGTAAATTGAGGCATGGAAAAGTTAACTAACTTGCCAAAGGTGGCATGGGAGATATATAGTAGTATGTAGAATCTAGCTCCAAAGCCCACATGTTTAGTCACTGTCACTACAGAGGCAAAATTTCCCCAGTGTATCCACAGACCACCTATATCAGAATCACTTGGAGAGCCTATTAAAAAGTTCCAATCCCAGGGAAAACTATGCCTTCATGCTGTCTCACAGGGTGGATGGACCCATCTTTCCTTCATCTTCTGAGGCCTGTGGATCTCATAAGCCAGTATGTCTCAAACTCAGGGGTTATCAGAACCCCCTTCAGAGCTTGTTAAAAACACAGGCACTGGGGCTCCACCTCCAGAGAGTCTGATTCAGCAGGCCTGAGGTGGGATCCAGAAATGAGCAATTGTCATCATTTTAACTGTCATAAACACTGAGTAATCCTCACTGCAGGTTTTCTCCAGCTTTCTTTACCCACTCTGGGCCTCCTTCTGGCTCAGCAAAGGCTCTCACCATCTCCTGATGTGAGGCTCTCTCCGCTCTCCACTGCACAGACCTCTCCTTTCTTCAGATCTCAGAAGGTGTCTTTCCCTGGGCAAAACTGTACAAATATGGGTTCTTGATCCATCCCCTTCTGGCCTCCAGGGGAGGATCAAGGACTTTTGCTCTCTTTCCCCTACTCTCTCTGGCTTCTCTCCTCGACCATAAATGCACTCAACCCTGCCTAGAACAACAGAAAAAAAACAACAAAAAACTTTCTGCTTTCTACATGAATTACTGTTCTCTCTTCTCATTCACTATACACTTCTAGAAAGAGTACTTTATAACCTCCTTGGACAAGTTACTTAACCACTCTTTACATTAGTTTTCTCATCTGTAAAATGAGGATTATGATAGTACATACCTCATAGGATAAGGAAGGATTAAATTTATGAATATACGCAAAGTGCTTTGAGTAATTCCTGGCACGTGGTAAGTGTTCAATATAATAATTATCAGCCATGTACATGCTAGCTATTATGATTATTCACAATAGTGAACAATCTAGTCTCAGTCCTCATCCTGAAATTCTGTGACCTTCCATTTTGATTGACTTCCCTCTTTTTGTTTTTAATATTATTTACTGAAGAATAACACACATACAGAAAAGTGCCCATTTCATAAGGGCACAACTCCATGAGATTTTTCAAGTGAATATACCTGTATTACTAGTGCTCAGATTAAGAAAAGTAGTAGTAGTATCATTACCCTCAGAAGCCTCCCCCCACTCTCTTAGACACTTCTCTCATTGTAAAAATTTATTTTTAACATTTTTTGTTTTTATATGACACCTAAAAATTTAGAAGGACAATTAATTTTCTTGTAAATTACCTATTTACTTGTATGGTCTCATTTTACAAATTACTTTGCAGCTTCATTTTTCTAATGAGTACTTAAAATATGAAGCTACTTTTAGGAAAACAATGAATTAAAAAAATTTTAATTTGAGTTATTCATTATAATGATTTTCCGTGTTTCAAGAAAGATTTTAACTTTTAATCATGCTAGCTATTGTGTATGGAGGTAGCACTACAATACTGAAATGTTTTAAATTTAACATTTAGAGCAAGCCTGTTAGCAAAATTTATATTCACTGGAAAAAAATCATGGCTAATTGTTTTTTCATTAAAAAAAGAAAAGCATTTGCAATTTTTGTTTGTTTGTTTTTTGCGGTACGCGCGGGCCTCTCACCCCTGTGGCCTCTCCCGTCGCGGAGCACAGGCTCCGGACACGCAGGCCCAGCGGCCACGGCTCACGGGCCCAGCCGCTCCACGGCACGTGGGATCCTCCCGGACCGGAGCACGAACCCGCGTCCCCTGCATCGGCAGGCGGACCCCCAACCACTGCGCCACCAGGGAAGCCCCATTTGCAATTTTAAATGATTTTTTTTCTTAATTGAAAAAACGTCTTTTGTTTGCAGAAAAAAATACTACAAAATGATTTTAATGAGTCTCACAGTATCTAGGAATCTTTACACTGATTTGTTTTTATTGAAATACAATATAAAATAAAACTGTAATATATGCTCACTGTCAATAATCTGGAGAAATTAAATTCCATAATTCCACTGGGAGAAAACCTCTGTTAACATTTTGTGTTTATTCTTGCCATGCCTATTCTAAAATAGAACTGTTAAACAAAGAAACAACAGGCCCAAAATGAAGTCACTTGTGCTATGCCCCACATCAGTAAACCAAGACTTAATACGTAACCAAATTGCAGTTTTAACCCATCCCATGAAAGTGACTTTAACCAGTCAGTCTGGAATTTCCTGGCCAGCACTAGTGAGGTGGTCTGCCACACAGACCCCTGCCTTTCCCAAAAGGAAGGTGACCTCTGTCACCTGAAATAACCCCTTATTTTGTGTATGACTTCTTTGTCCCACCCCTTCTCTGCCTTTCAAAACCTTCCATTTTGTACAGTTCCTTGGAGCTCCTCTCTACTTGCTAGATGGGATGCTGCCCGATTTATGAATTGCTGAATAAAGCCAATTGATCTTCAAATTTACTCAGGTGAATTTTGTTTTTTAACAGAACTCTAAGCCGTGCTCCCCGCCATCCTGTCTGCCTATCACCCTCCCCACCTTGGCCTCTGGGGACTTCCCTTCTATCTTCAAAGATCAGTGAGGGAAATACATCAAGGCTAAAAATTTGACCTGGCTCAAAGTAAAAAATCAAAAAAACAAACAACAAAGCAAAACAGAAAGTTCTTAAATTTCCAAGTTTCTGTGGCAATTTCTTTGTGCCACCAAGGTTTAGTGGTTCTGCGTTTACACAAGGCATTGTAGTGGGCCTCAGGTCTGTGCATCAGTAGAGGCAGAAGAAAGAAACAGAAACTGCTTTGCAAATGATGCAAAACTCAAAATCCACTGTGGGTCCGATTTCAGGAAAAAATTATACGGCTTTTAAAATGTGGAATTAATGATCCCCTCATCTTATCAGTGAAGGAAGGAAGGGCCAGAGAGGGGGAGTGTTGGGCTGATGGTCACCCTGCAGAATTCCACGGCTGACTCGTCTGTGTCACTTTTCCCACCACCCTGTGCTGCTGCCACACGCAGCCTTGACATGACTCTTGGCTGTAAGTCAGGCAGAACAGTCCCAACATAGCTTCTGGGGCCATCGGGAGGAATTCCTCGTGAAACGGCCGTAAATTCATCTATGAGATTCAAAGAGACCTTATACATGCCCTCCGACAATGCCCATGTGTGAGCGACAGACTCTTTATGAGCTCTGCAAGCCTGAAATCACCTTGTAAAGGTGGAGGGCAGGCCTGGAGAGGAGAAATTCTTGCTGTGGAACACATGCGCATCTGCCCCTAGGGCCTGCCTCCTCCTTGGCCAAAGCAAAGAGCCTGTTCAAGCAAACTCAAGTGGATTTAAAGAAACACACTTATTTTTCCCTGAAAAAGTAATGTGTTTGGGCTTCCCTGGTGGTGCAGTGGTTAAGAATCCACCTGCCAATGCAGTGGACACAGGTTCAAGCCCTGGTCCAGGAAGACCTCACATGCCACGGAGCAACTAAGCCCGTATGCCACAAGTACTGAAGCTCGTGCGCCTAGAGCCCGTGCTCCACAAGAGAAGCCACCGCAATGAGAAGCCCGCACACTGCAACAAAGAGTAGCCCCCGCTCAGGGCAATTAGAGAAAGCCACGTGCAGCAACAAAGACCCAATGAAGCCAAAAAAAAAAAAAAAAAAAAGAAAGTAATGTTCTCATGATAGAAAAATTTTAAAATGCAGAAAAATGCAAAGGAAGTAAAAATCTCGTAATTTCACAATTCAGACTTCACAATTCACTGCTGACATTTGGCTTGTAGCTTTTTAGTGTTTCATTTATATATGCATGTATCTGTATGTCTATGTACTGTATAAATGTATATGTATACATATGTATATATAATATGGTTTTTATTATAGTAAAATAAATACAATTTACCATTTTAACCAAAAGATGTGGAATTTAGACTTTACTGTCTCTGAGGATTATTTGCTTTCCTTGAAAGCAGTGGGATGTGTGTATGACAGAGAGGCTGTGAACTGTGGTCAAATAGTTACCTACTAGAGAACTACAGGAGGAAGGATGTAGAGCCCTCCCTGCATTGTCCTG
>NW_006798085.1:1161108-1162905 GCF_000442215.2 Lipotes vexillifer
CTGCTGAAGCTCCTGTCTTATTATTATCAACTGAAAAATTCTGAGCTTGGTGACAGTACTGATGGGTGACACACGCTTGTCTTGCTACTGCTTTTATTTATTTATTTATTTATTTATTTATTTATTTATTTGGCTGTGCCATGCGGCTTGTGGAATCTTAGTTCCCTGACCAGGGATTGAACTCGGGCCCTTGGCAGTGAAAGCGTGAAGTCCTAACCACTGGACCACCTGGGGAAATCCCGTACTGCTTTTATTCTTAAAATTTGATTATACAGTTAAAATTTTAAACTATATTTATATTTTGAATAATCAGTGCATTCACACCCTGTTCTCAGCTGCTGAGTTTGTCTCCTTGGAGTTTCTTGTGTATCCTTGCTAAGGTAGTCTGTGCTCACTCACATGCTCCTTTCAGTTTGGCTCAGAGGTACAAAAAGCTTTAGTGTACAAAGGTTGTATAGGTGAAACTGGGGACACTCTACTTGACTGGTAATTGAAGGGATTTTTAAGGGCCTATCTCAGTGGACCATTTCCTGAGTTACTTCAGCCAGAAACCAGGGAATCACCTCTGATCCTGTCTTTGTCTTTACCCTCCACATAAAACAAATGTTAATTCTACTCCCAGTGTCCATCACTTTGGTCCCCTGTTCTCTCCCTGCTGCCACAGCCCCAGGCCAGGCCAGCGTTGTCTGTCATGGATTAAAAGACAGCCTCTCAAATCACCTTCTTGCCTCCAATATCTCTCCTTGCAATCCATTCTTTCCCCTAAGATTCCTTATCTCTAAAGCATAGCTCTGATGTCTCATTCCTTCTGAAAAACAAACTTTCAATGGATTCTACTGCCTCTAGGGTAACATTCTAACTCCTCAGTACAGAAGATTTTTTCCACAAAGGATGGAGCAAGTGGCAGAAATATTCTCTCTTCTCGGGTGTGGCTGGTCACTGAATCTGGGCCCTGCGGGAAGGCAGCTCATGATCAGAAACTCATGACCGGGATCAGAAACCGGTTACTCCCAGGACCCCTCAGTGATGCTTGCATTCCTGGGAATGGACAAACACTAATTCACATCAGACTGCCACAGGCCCCCGAGTTCTCACTTACTTCTTAGAGAGCCCACTCCCCAGGGGCTAGAATAACCCGAGTAGCCCGTTCTTGGTTTCAAGGTAGCTGAGAAACCCAGATAAAGCGGCTTCGTGGACACGGGAAAACACTGTTGCCGCTACTCATTTCCTTCCTCTTTTGTTTCAAACAAAATTCTGACGTGATTTTCCAAGAACTCTGAACTCACCTCCAATTCCAGGAAGGCCTTATTAGCCTCTTCCTAGGAGGTGATTCAATTTGGTGATGAACCTTGGTGGCTTCACCTCGGCCACCCTGGTCACTGCAGTCCCTCCCCCGCCAGCTCCCACAGACGCAAGATGGCAGGGGCTCCGGATTTTGTTTCTCACAGGTTCAAAGGAGCAACAAAGCACGTGTGCTCATGGGCTTCACTCTGATTGGGCAGGCCCAAGCCATAGATTCACCTTGAGCCAATCACTGTGGCCCGGAAGAATCGGTGCTTTGATTGGCAGACCTGAAAGGGGAGGGTCCTGGAGGTGAACCGCTGTCACCCCAAGAGGGTGACAGGGGTTCACACCCCCAAAAAGGAGATTGGAGGCTTTTGTGGTAATGGAGGGAAACAGACGCTGGAGATGCGGACAACCCTTCTTTACTCATGTCTCGCCCACTGCCACCTCTGGTGTTTGCCTACTGGGGTCCTCACAGCCTGGGACGCTCTTCCACTTAGGGGTTCCCCCCTA
>NW_006798085.1:1163008-1170748 GCF_000442215.2 Lipotes vexillifer
CGCTCTTCCCTTTAGGGCTTCCCCCCTAAATCTGAGATGAACTTTCCAAGCTTCCCGTTCCCTCTTCCTCCCTACTCCAAGCTGGCCCAGAGCATTCCTACTTCATTTCCTCATCTTCTTACTGGACCACTGCACTTAAGGGTGGGCCTTGGGTTGGCAGTCACTTGGATTTGTGAGGTTCTCATCTCCGAGGCTGTGAGGCTGCCATGGAGAGCACAAACTCAGTCTTAATTATTTTAGGGCCCTTACCCTGGCCTTCCTGGGCCCCTACCCAGCCAGAAGTGCCTGCTATTAGAGATACTCAGTGTATTTAGTTGAACTGATTAGGATACTTAAACTGTTTTCAAGCCCCCTCAAATATGTCAGAAGCACTATTTACACACTTGAGAATGTATTCCAGTGTTTCTAGGCTATTCATTAGAACAGGTCCCTTGGGCAACTCCCCAAGCCCGCTGAACCAGTAGTTTTGCACTTAGGAACAAGGGCTGGAGTCAACATTGCAGTTGTGGTGTCTCCACCTTAGGCTATTCCTGCAGCTCCACAGTACTGTTGTGTTTCCAAACTTAAGACTGATCAGGGCCTGGGGTAGGGATGAACATTTCTGTGGTTCTAGAAAGAGGACTCAACTGAGTAAAAGAGACCTAGCAAATCTCCTTTACTGCCTCCCCAGCTCCCAGACCAGGCTTCCCCATGCCCAGGGGCTTCTGTGGTTCTCTTCTGGCTCACTCCCCACCTCTAAGTAAAAGAAACCTCTTTTGTTTTCAGATTTCTTCTAAATCCCCATTAGGTGCTTGAATGGCCTGAAAACCTCTGAGGTGGTGGTTATCCAGCCTGGGCTTACACATCTCCAATAACAGAGAACTCACCACCTTGTGAGATGGTTTTCCATATCTTTGAATAGCTCTGATTATCAAAACATTCTTTCTTACGCCAAACCAAGACTGCTTCCCTATTGTTTCTGCCATGTAGTGTTGTGGGGTCATACACAGTGTTCAGAGACAGGTCCTAGATTTGTGTGTGTGTGTGTGTGTGTGTGTGTGAAGGAAAGAGACAGAGACAGAGACAGAGAGATAGAGAGACAGAGAAACCAAAACAGACACAGAGGGAGCTGGAAGGGCCTAGAGAGATCATCTAGGTCAGTGGTTAACAAAGTGCTTTGGCAAGATTAATTCAGAAGCAGTAAACATATTTAGGGGGCACATTTTTCCTATTCAAAGTCAAGTTGGGACTTGATGGTTGAGTAAATGAGCATATGCCTAATCCCCCTAGGAGATACCCACCGAAATAAAAAAGAATCAAAATGAGATAAGAAGATGTCTTCTTTTTCAAACTAGGAACAGGCCACAGACGCAGAGCACAACCTTGGTATCTCCATATGCAAAATAATTTAAACCAAAGTAAAAATGAAGACACCAGGAAAAAAAGGCACAAGCTACCTGGCTCCTCCCACGCCCTCCCCAACCCCATGACAAAAGGCCAGTTCACTATTTCTCTTTCCTTTGTTTTCTATCTGTTGCTCCAAGGGCTAGGTTTTCTCTTTCCTTTATTCTTTTTTTTTTTTTTTAACCGTCTAAATGGGAGCATAGGCAATTCGCTTTTGGTTCTACTGGTGGTTATTTTTATGACGGTAAGCACCATGCTTAAGCCTATAATTCTCTGTTTTTCAACTTCAAAACTGAAATGGTATCTTTGATTCACCCTCTGAGAGATAAGAAAAATTTCACATTTACTCTTTACCTCCTGATTTTTTTGTCTAATTTTTGTCCCTATCTATTTTAGATAAATTATGGTTGTTTTACACAGCATAGCTTTTCTTCCAAGGACTGTACCTGACTGTCAAAGAGTCTCACTTCAAAAAAAGGCCCAGGCGCAGTTTCACAAGTGAATGGACTGTTTCAAACTTTCAAGGAGCAGATAATTCCTATGCTATTTAAATTATCCCAGAGGAAGAGGAAGAAAGGAAATAGTGTTTTGAAATCATTTTTTCTAGTTTTTAGATGATACATAGATACAAATTTCTACTTAAAAATTCAATGATATAATGGATAAACAAAATGTGGTATATACACACAATGGAATATTATTCAGCTTTATAAAGAAAATTCGGACACCTGCTACAACGTGGATGAACCTTGAAGACATTATGCTATGCGAAATAAGCCAGTCACAAAAGGACAAATATTGTATGATTCCACTTATATGAGGTACATAGAGTAGTCAAATTGAGAGACAGAAAGTAGAATGTTGGTTGCCAGGGGCTGGCAAGAGAGAGAATGAGGAGATATATAGCCTTGCAATAAAAAAATCCAACTATATCAAAGTACATAGTTTAAAAGTAAAAAGCTCAACACCTTCCTCCTTCCACCCACCCATTTCTTTCCCTCTCCCTAGAGGAAACAATTCATATGGATCATCCAAAGTTTACTCAGCTAGTCCTTACTGAGGATATTTAGGCTGTATCTAGAGTTTTACTTGCACAAACAACACTCTAATGAATAGCCTTGAAATGTACTGCTGTATAATACGTATATCTGTAGTATAGATCCCTGGATATAGACTGCCAGTTCAAAAGCTATGTGCATTTTATTTAGTGAGTTAGTTAGGTTTAGATTTATTTATTAACTCATATAGTCCAAAATATCAGCCGTTTAAGAGATTACACAGTGCAAAGCTCCGTCCCATCCTTTTCCCCCAGGAACTTGGTTCCCCTCCTCAAAAGCAACCAATAGTATCATTTAAAATATATTCTTTAGTCATGTACAAGGGAAACAGTATGTTTGAGAATGCCTGTTTCTGCATTCTCCCATCAACACAGCATATTATCAAACTTGACTTCTTTGCTAATCTGACTGATGAAAAATGGTACCTCATTTAATTTGTATTTATTTAATTTGTAATATTATGAGTAAAACCGATGGTTACTAAAGCTGGGAGACCATGCCAGCCTCCCTCTGCAGCCTCTTTCCCACAGCTCCCTCACCTGTCACCTCTATCCTCCAGCTCCACTGAACACGGAGACACCCTGTTCTTTCACTCCTGCCTTTGCTCTGGCTGTGTCCTCTGCGAGCTCCTCCTAAGCCTCCCTGTCATCCCAGGTCTGATGAAGTGTCCTTCCTCTATGCTTCCTTTCATCACAGCACTGGTCATGCTGCTTTCTGTTTATTTCTATTTTCCTATCTGCCATCTCTACTAGATGGTGAGCGCTGGGACTGGATCTTTATCTCTCTACCTCTATTGTTTATCACCATTCTCTTCAGTAAATATGGAGTGAATGGACGAATGGACAGCTGGCAGTTTCTCTATTGTTTATCACCATTCTCTTCAGTAAATATGGAGTGAATGGATGAATGGACAGCTGGCAGTTTCACATGGAGGTCACTGGAATGCAGTTATTCTGTGTGACTGGCTGAAACGAGATTTACCCTCTCATAAGAATGTAATATATGTGGAAGGTGGCACTTCAAATCAGTGGTGAAATGGTGGATTGTTCAGTAAGTGGTGTTGGGCTAACTGGTTAATTACCATAATTGGAGAAAATCAATTTATGTCCTTATCTTACACCCAAGTAATTTTCAGGTGGATATGTTAAATAGTGTTAAATATAAAGAGAAAGCATTAAGAACTTGAAAGTATATACGAATATTGATCCAACCTCGGGATGGGGAAGCCCTTTCTAAGCAAGATACCGAGACAGAAACCATAAAGAAAAAGATCGATAGATAGTCTCCATTACAATTTTAAACTTTAGCATATGCAAAAAGTCAGAAACAACACTGAAAGGCTAATAATGTACGGGAAAAACTATTTTAAAAAAATATCCGGGGGCTTCCCTGGTGGCGCAGTGGTTGAGAGTCTGCCTGCCGATGCAGGGGACACGGGCTCGTGCCCCGGTCCGGGAAGATCCCACATGCCGCGGAGCGGCTGGGCCCGTGAGCCATGGCCGCTGGGCCTGCGCATCCGGAGCCTGTGCTCCACAACGGGAGAGGTCACAACAGTGAGAGGCCCGCGTACTGCAAAAAAAAAAAAAATCCGAATGAAAAGTGGAAGGACCTATTACAAATCCGTAAGAAGAAGACAAACTTACCCATAGAAAATTAAGCAAATGTCAGGAAAAGGCAATAAATTAAGAATTATTTGTTCCAGCATGAATGAAATAGACATGCTAATACATACTAAGAGGAATATTCCACCTTACTAGTAATCAGCAAAGGGTCAACTAATACAGCATTTTTTACCTAACAAATTAGCAAAGATGATAATTTTCAGTGTTTGCAACTATATGGGAAAATAACACTCTCACACCCTGAGAGTGCAAATTGGCTCCCTCTTTCTGGAGGGCAATTTACCAGTGTGCATTAAAAGCCTCTCCTTTTGACCTAGATCACTTCTAGAAATCTTATCAAAGGGAAATAATCAGAAATATAGACAAAGACTCAGCTACAAGGATATTACAGTGGCATATTTGTAGCAGTGAGAAATTGAAAGCAATCTAAATGTCCAGCAATAGAATAGGACAAATAAATTATGGCACATTCACAGGCTAAGAATGCAGGCATTAAAATCATCGTATTGAAGACTAAGGACAGAGGGAAATGCTTATAATGTATTGTTAAGTTAAAAAAAAATAGTAGTTCAGATAGAATGATACCAGTTTGGTTTTTTAAAATATGCATGTCTATGTGTGTGTGTAGAAAAAGCGTGGAAGGAAGGAAGATACTGACTGGCCTGAGGAGTCCCTGCACACAGGCCACCCTGTCCCCAAGAGGGCACTCTGGTAAGCTCCAGTGGCTTTTGCTTTCACGCTGCAGCCCAAGAAGTTCTGGCTTCCACTGTAGGGCCTGTGGGAAGAGGCCAAGTGGCTCCAAAAGTTACTGTAGACAGAATGAAGGGGTGGTTGCTGCCACAGCTGATAGTGTTATAGTCTCAGGCTCCTAGGTAATGATACATTTATTGCACATTTTATGCATATTTTCATTTAATGTACCTAATATCCCAAGAGATACCTCTAAGACAGTCATTAACTGTCCCATGTTACTGATGAGGAAACTGAAGCCCAGAAAGATTAGATGACTTAATCCAAGTCACAAAGCTAGGAAGCGGGTATATGAGCTGGGCTTCAAATCCAGATAGATGTCCTTGTCTTTGGCTGCTAAGGCAAAAGGGCATGAATAATGAGTAGTAAATGAAGAATAGTAAGTAAATGAATGAAAGTTGCTTCTGGAATTGAATCCCTTTGGGAACAGTACCCCATGGCTTTTGCACACAAAATTGCTCAGAACAGTCACTGTCCTCAGTGACTGTGGTCACTGTTACAAAATGGAACAGACTGCAAATCCCTCATGTCCTGCCAGATCCCACAGCGAAGGCCCCTTCTTGGCTTGTGCTCTGGGCCTGGTTGGAATCTGGCCTGGGTTTACTCTTCCCCATCCTTCCAGCTGAAGGCAAACCCAGTGGAGGAAGCTGGAACAGGCCCAGTGAGATCTTAAGGGTTCCCTAGACAGAAATAGTTATTTCTCTTGTACTTAGGGAGAAAGAAGCCTGTAAAATGGGACTCTGCTGGTTTGTTTGCTGCCTTCTGCCAAAGAATTCCGTGGGCAGCACCAGGCCCTCCCCCCACTCCCAGCAAGGCCCACATTATCCAGGCAGTGTCCTCTTCACCAACCTATGCCCTCTTCCCCATTCCGGGCCTCTGCCCGGCCCATGCCCCCTTCCTTGGCCAGTGCACCCTGCCCTCACAACAGTGCCCCGTCTGCATCCAGCCCCTCCCAACTTTATGTGCAGATAACTTCCCTAGCGAGTGCCTCGTCCCCTAGCCAGGTGCCACTCCCTAGCCCTTCCCCATTCAAAAGCCAGGAATCCCTTTTTCACCTTATACCAATTCATACCCTATACCAACCAGGCCCCTGGTCCTTGTTACCAGCCTATTCCCTCTTCCTCACTTCCCTAACCCTGCTCCTCAATCTATACCCCCTTGGAGCCAGGCCCCCTTCCCCAGGTAGTCCCATTTCCCACATTACACACCCTGCCCCAGCAGATAAGCCCATCCCCCATCAGAAGCCCTTAACCTGCCTGTGCTTCGAAGCCAGCCAGGCCCTCTTCTCAGCCGGGCTCTCTTTGTCCGTTTATACCTGCTTCCCCAGCTACCTATGCCCCCTTCCCTGGCCAATGCTAGCTCCCCAGCCTGGTTCCCTTCCCCTCCTAGCCAGGCTTCCCCTATACCCACCTAGACCCTCACCCCAGCGGAGTCACATTCCCAGCCAGTATCCTCTTTTGCAGCAACCCTACCCAGGCCCCTGCCCCAGCTTGTTACCCACCCACCCCCACCAGCCCGTGCCCAGGCTCCCTGACCCAACTTGGTTTTCCTTCCCCAGCCTATGTCCCCTTGCCCGGCCAGGCCCCTTTCCCCAGCCAGAGCCTCTTCCTCAGCCTATGCCTCCTTCTTTGGATTGGCCCCCTTTCTAAACCAGCCATCTTACCAGCCTGTGTCCAACTCTCCAACCTCTAGCCACTTGCCTGGAAGTTTTCTCACCCTGGGCCACAGCCCAGCCTCTTTACCATCCTATGCTGCCAGCCTCCCCTCCCCAGGCAGGCCTCAACCCCAGCCTGTCTTATTCCCCATGCAGGACCCTTCTGCTCGCAGGCCCCTCACCCAGCCGGGGCCTGTTCCCCGACCTGAGACCCTGTTGACAGCCTCCTTAGCCAGGCTACCCTTCCCCAGGCAAAGCCCCTTTTCAACCCTTTGTTCCCTTGCCCTCACGGGACCCCTTCTCCAGAAAGGGCCTCCTTCTGACAGCTAGGTGCTTGTGCCCAGCCTTTTCCCTTTTCAGCTGGACCACTTTTCCAAGGAGTTCCCCCTTCACTGGTCTTTCATAGCCAGTGCCTCCTTCCCTGGCCAAGCATCCTCCTCTCTCAGCTCTCCATCACCAGTAAAGACTCCTCCCCAACCATGTGATGTTTCCCTGCCAGCACCCCTTCACACACACATGCTCCCAGCTGGGAACTCTTTAGCACCCCTTCACACACACATGCTCCCAGCTGGGACCTCTTTCCCAGCCAGACTCCTCCCCACAGCCAGGTTCTCTTCACCCAGGGACCTAACAGCCTCTCCCCCGGTCTAAGCTCGTTTTCCCAGGCGGGCCTCCTTCCCAGTAAGGTAACTTTCCTCAACCGGTATACCTCTTCCTCAACCAAACCCCTTCCCTAGCTTATTCCCCCTCCTCAGCCAGACCTTCTCCCCATCCCTAGCCTGTGCCCCCAGCTAGGTCCCTTTCCTCAACCATGTGCCCTTCCTCAGCCAGGACACACTCCTTCGTTCCCAGGCACGATCCCTGCCCTAGCAGGCCCTCTCCACCTGCTAATCCCCCTCTTCCAGCCAGGTCCATTAACCCACCTATTATCCCATGCCCAGCCTATGTCGGTCTCAGCATTCGTACATCTCCCGACACCAGGTTCCATTCCTAGCCTGTGCCTCCCTCCCAGGCCCCATTCCCCTTCCAGAGCCCCTCCCCAGGCAGGCCACCTTTCCCTGCCAGGATATTTTCACCCCCCAATCTCCCCCAGCCCAGCCAGTCTCCCATTCTCAGCTTGTGCCACCCTATCAAGTCTGTGCTCCTTTTCCAAGACAGGCCCCTTCCCACATCCAGGCCCCTTCCCCAGCCTCACCCTCTTCCCCAGCTTTAGCCTACTTTCCCAGCCAGATCTCTTTACCTGGTCAGGTGCCATTCCCCAGGCCTTTCCCCC
>NW_006798085.1:1170797-1182086 GCF_000442215.2 Lipotes vexillifer
TTGACCAGCCAGGTCCTCCTTCCATAAGCAGCCCTCACTCCATTATCCCCTTCCTAGCCTGGCCTCCTTCTTCACCCTGTGCCCCAGTCCACACAAGTCTCCTTACCTAGCCGTCTCCCCTTCTTCTGCCTGTTCCCCTTTCCCCTGCCATGTCCTATTCATCCCCCTAGACTGACCCCTTCCCCAATTTTCACCACTTTTCCCAGCCAGGCCCCCTTCTACAGATTATGCCTCCCTTCCTGGCCTATTCTTCCTTCCCCAGGCAGCATTCTCATCCCTATAAAAGGCCCTCTTCTCACAATGCATCCAAATACCTAGTTTTCTCAGGGACTTCCTCTTCTCAGCCAGCTGGCTATCTGACAGTGTATCTGATGCGCACATTTACACAGTGAGCTATCTGGCAGGATTTCTATATTTGTATTTTGAAAACAGATTCCCCCACCCCACCCCGTGCCTTCAAGAAAAAAAAAAAAAAACAGTGGCACTTCTTTCCCTCCTGCAACTAGCCCTGGACTGGCAAGTTTTTGAAAGTGAGAATTCTTTTTCATGCATAGCAATGAAAACATCCTTAACTGAAGCCATTTCATGATGTTTTCACTGAGTGAAACATCAACTCAGGATAGCTTCAACTATCTTGTTACTCTCTAAATCCTTCCCTGGGAGATATTCCACTCTAGGCCACCACCAAGACTTCAGGCCCATTCCTCCTTCCAAAAGCCTCATCTGTCACTGTGTCCTCCCCCTTCACTCCTGCTCCCTAACCCTCCAGGATTCCTTTGCTGAAGTCGATCCTGGGATACAAACTCTATATGAACTAAGTCAGCTATACAAAAATGGAAAACCAGGTATTTTTTTAAACTGCTTTTATTCTTTAAACAAACTACTGTTCCCCTTTTCCCCTTTGTATATTTTATTTTAGAACATTTGGTGTGTACAAAGAATTTTTAAATGAATTTAAGTAATCTCACTGAAATACAGGATCTAAAGGTTAAATGTTTTTTAATTGTTTACTGCAAATCATTTCACTTTTACTTTTTTTGGCAAATTCAAGATATCAACAAGTCTCAAATATCAACAAAAGTTTATTGCTCACTTTTTTTTTTGCTTCATACCAGTTGCAGATATAACAAAATGAATCAACTACTTTAATGCTTTTTAAAATCTCTCTTTAAATACTTTTTATCTCTAAGAATTAAGGAAAACGACTAAGTTCAGATCTTTCACATTCATACCAGTTGTAGATAGAACAAAGTGGACCAACTGCTTGAACAAAGTTATACCCTTTTATGTCTGAGAATAAAGGAAACTTACTAGTTGATGTCACCCCTCACAGTAAGTTAAACTACCTATCAGTTTGTCTCTTCTTACTTCACATCAATTGCAGATATAATGAAATGAATCAACTACTTGAATAAAGTCATGTCCTTTCTTATATTTAATAAAGGAAATTAAATTGAGATCTTTCACATCTTAGAGCAAGCCTTATCTAGCCTATCAGTTTAGGTAAATCTACTTTCTACATTTAACGCTTACATTTAACTTCTAAAGTTAACAAAAATTATTTAGAATTAAGGAAACATCTAAACAACTGTAATTAATTTGCAACCATACAAGGTTTTATGAAAAAACAAAACAAAATACTAGGGCTTCCCTGGTGGCTCAGTGGTTAAGAATTCCGGGGACACAGGTTCGAGCCCTGGTCAGGGAAGACCCCACCCCACATGCCGCGGAGCAACTAAGCCTGCAAGCCACAACTACTAAGCCCACACACCATAACTACTGAAACCCGTGCGCCTAGAGCCCCCACACTGCAACGAAGACCAAGTGCAACCAAAAAAAAAAAAAAAAACTAGAGGAGGTCTTGTTTGTAACTTGAGACGTCTCCTGAGTAGCCCAGTTGAAGTGGAAAGCAAAACACCCAAACAGCCCAGGATACATTTTTTTCCAAGCAAAAGGCATTCCCAAATCATTTCATTCACATCAACTTCAACTTTAAGTAATGAATACATTCACGGGGCAACCGGAAGATTCTGAGCTAAACTGATTTTTTTCCCCCAAGTGAAGAATGCATCAAACTAAGTTGCCATTTTTTGAACCCCAAAGTCACTTGCAACATGACCAGTTCTCATGGGTTGGGGCGCAGAGACCCTTCAGGGCAAGAAAGGTGAGAACTTGGCAAACTCACTCCGCTAGGGTAGGACGGTACAGATCTCTTCCTGGTCACTGGCCTCCGGTCCCCCTACCCCGTGAAAGAAGCAACCCAGGGACGATCGAGGAGGATAGAAGAGCGAGGAAGGAAGAAGGGGGGGCGGGGGAGGAGAGAGGGGGTGAACTCTAAGTAAAATGAATAAACAAAACCCTGAGAAAACCGAAGGAAAAAAGCGGAGCCTGCTGAGGAGACGCGGCGGCGGCAGATTCGGCTCCAACGGCAGCCGCCACGGCGATGGCGGCAGCGGGCCTAGAAGAGACGCCGGGCCACGCTCCCGCCGGAGCCGGCGTCGAGTGGCTTCACCGAGTTGTAGTGCTCCTCACAGCTGTAGGAGTAGTGCTTGCAGACCAGGGTGAGCGGCTTCTTGGTGTACTCCTCTCCGATGACGACGGCGGGCAAGTTGGCCTGAATCACCTCGATGGGGGTCTGCAGGACGTGCGACAGGGCCCTCAGCTCGAGCTGGCTTCCACACGACGCGCTGAACATGATGTTGTCGCAGTAGATGAAGAAGTCGTCGCGGCTGCAGGCGTCGCCGGTTTCGGGGTTACTGAGGAAGGGCAGGAAGTCGTCGACATGCTTCCGCATGTACTCGGCGGTGCGCCTCCGCAGGCTCCCCACGGTCACGGAGAACACCAGCTGGTCTTGGATGGCGCGGTACATGCAGTGGTCGTCGGCCGGGATATCCTTCACCTCCAGATTCTTGGCCCGCAGGATGGCGCCGAGCTTCATTTCCTCGTCATGGCGCAAGCTGGCCAGATGCTCCATCTCAGGCTTGGCCATCCTCTCCTGGCTTTCTCTCCTGAAGGCCTCCTTTCTTTTGTGCTTTCTCTGTGCCCTCCAGAGGTGAGGAGGCTTGTTCTCGAGATCCAGCTTGGCCAGATCTTCAGTGACAGAATCGAGGCTGCTGTTATCAGGGAAACTCTCCTGGAACTGCTCCAGCTCCTGCTGGTGCCTCTGCTCCATCTCAGCCTCGAGGCGGGCCACATCGCGGAGCAACTGCTTTCTTCTCTTCTTGTCGCTCTTGGGGATCAAGCTCTTCATGCCCTGAATGTGGGCCTGCAGCTCTGTCTTCTCGCGGCTGTGGCGTCGTAACATCCGCTGATGCTCACTCTGTGAATCTCCCATGATGTTTAAGGGCGGGCGAGAATCGAAGTTTGGTGGCTGAAGTACCGCTACAGTTCACGTCAACAGTCTGACCACCGAACTGGCTAGAGCTCCTCAGCCTCCCCTGGCGGCTGTACTCTGTTCCCCTCACCCGCCGTTGCCCTCACTCTATTAACGGACCTCTCTGCCATTGGCCACTGTCTCTCCACGGCTACGCCTCCTAAACACTCCTGGCACTAGGATTGGCTGTTGGGAGACCCTACGTATGCCCCCATTAGACCACGTAGCAATGGGTGCTTCCGGTTTTAGCGGGGTTCCTGTCCCGGATGTAAAATCCCGCCTTTGTGCGTTATGTGCAGCAACTGAGCTTGTGGAGGTTTTCGTGGACCCTGAACTGTGTACTTCACTTCCTAGCCTGAACACAATGCAGACACTGGTCGTGCTTGAGAATCACATGACAAATACTGTTACACCAGCTGAATGTGCTCTGACACTGGACTTGTCATTGCTCCCAGTGTTCAGGAGGCAATGTGGCTCTCTCCAGTTCTTTAGTTGCCTTGACTGATGAACGCTTAATTTTGTGTATCAGAACAAAGATATTTCCTTATGTTCCTGGGAACACAGAATCCTTTCAGTTTAGGCCTCAAATCCACCCTGTCCCATCTCAGTGTGAGAAAGCAACAACCTTAAAGTTCACTACGGCTGAGCAGACTTCGTCTTGTGCCAACAGAATGCACCTACCCTAAACTCCCCTTCTCCTGGGTTCCCAGCTTCCAAAATGGGCTCCCATGAAGCACGACAGTTGGCCTTCATCAAGCCACTTCCTTCTGATTATTTTGAATCTCTAAAAGTTCTAAAAAATAAAGTAAAATAAAATCCCTAAGCTCTTTCAAACATGCTCTCATCCTGCCCCACTCTGCTCATCTGTATCTTGAATTCCCAAACGGGAAGGCTCTTGAGACAACCTCCTCCTTGTTACAAAGGAGGAAAGTGGACATTTGTCCAAGTTTTTACATATATCAAAACTTCAGTCGTTTTTATTGCTAAGTAGTATTCCATGATATGGATGTACTGTAGTTCATTTAACCATTCACCTGTTGAAGGACCTCTGGGTTGTTTCCAGTTTGGGGTTGTTACAACCCCTGCTATAAACATCCATATACAGGTTTTTTGTGTGAGCACAAGGCTTCATTTCTCTGGGAAAAAATGCCCAGGAGTGCAATTTCTGGGTCATATTATAAGTGTATGTTTAGATTTTTAGGAAGCTATTTTCCAGAGTGGTTGTACCATTGTGCATTCTCACCAGCAGTGTATGCGGAATCCAGTTTCTCTGCATCCTCACCAGCATTTGGTGTTGTCATAATTTTTTATTTTTAGTCATTCTGATAGATGTGTAGTGACATCTCGCTGTGGTTTTAATTTGTATTTCCCTGGTGGCTAATCATGTTCATCTTTTCATGTGCCCATTTGCCATCTGTGCTGTATCCTCTTGGGTAAAATCTTTACGTCATTTGCCCATTTTATAACTGGACTGTTTTTTACCACTGAGTTTTGAGACTTCTTTCTATATTCTAGATACTTGTTCTTTGTTGGATATGTGCTTTGCAAGTATTTTCTCCCACATTGTAACTTGTCTTTTCATCTCTTGGTGTCTCTCAGAGCAAAAGTTTTAAATTTCGATGAAGTCCAATTTATCAATTTTTTCCTCTCTAAGTCATGGTTTTGGTGTCAAGAACTCTTTGTCTAACTCTAGATACCAAAGAATTTGTCCTTTTTTTCTTTTTACTAAAAGTTTTATAATTTTGGGTTTTAAGTTGAAATCTGTGATCTGTTTTGTGTTTATTTTCATGTAAAGTTTGAGGCTTAAGCCAAGGTTCATTCTTTTGCCTGTGGTTGTCCAATTGCTCCAGCATCATTTGCTGGAAATGCTATGCTTCCTCCATTGAGTTGGTTTTGCATCTTTGTCAAAAATCAGTTAGGCATATTTGTGTATGTCTATTTCTGGATTCTCTATTCTTTTCCACTGATCAATGTGCCTATCCCTCCTCCAACACCATAGTCTTGATTACTATGGAATAAATCTTGAATATAGGTAGACCCTTTCCTTCAATTTTATTCTTTTTTCAAAATTGTTTTAGCTATTCTAATTCTTTGTCTTTCCATATAAATTTTAGAATAATCTTGTCTATATCTACAAAAAAATCTTTCTGGGATTTTCATAGGAATTGTGTTAGAGCCATATATTAATTTGAGGAGAATTGACATCTTTACTACGTTGAGTTTTCCAATCCATGAACACCTGGGTATGCATCTCCATTTATTTAAATTCTCATTGATTTTTTTCATGAGCGTTTTATAATTTTCAGCATATATGTCCTGCACATATTTTGTTAGATTTACATTTAAGCATTTCATTCTTTGAGTGATTGTAAATGGTACTGTATTTTTAATTTTGGTGTTCACATGTGCATTGCTAGCATACAGAAATACAGTTGACTTTTGTATGTTCATCTTGTATTCTATGACCTTGTTCAACTGACTTACTATTTCTAGGTGTTTTATATATATATATATATTTTTGGTAGACTCGTTGGAATTTTCTATGTAGAGAATCATGTTGCCTGTGAATAGGGACAGTTTTATTTCATATTTCCAGTCTGTATCCTTTCATTTCCCTTTTTTGCCTTATTGCACTGATTGTAACTTCTAGCACTATATTGAATAAGAGTGGTGAGGGTGGGCAGGCTCGCTTTGTTCTGGGTCTTGGGGGAAAGCATTTCATCTTTCAACATTAAGTATGAGTTAGCTGCAGGGTTTTTTTTTTTGGTTTTTTTGGTAGATGATCTTTATCAAGTTGAGGAAATTCCCCTCTCTATTTTTCTGAGACTTTTTTTTTTTTTTAATATGAATGGGTATTGAATTTTGTCAAATATTTTTTCTGTATCAATTGAATTGTTTGTGTGATTTTTCTTCTTTAGCTTATTAATATGATGGATTACGTTGATGTACTGTCAAGTATTGAACCAGTCTTGCATCCCTGAAATTAACCCCACTTGGTCATGGTTTACAATTCTTTATATACATTGCTCAATTCTATTTGCTAATATTTTATTAGGGATTTAAAAATCTACCTTCATGAGAGATATTTGCCTGTAGGTTTCTCTTTCAGTACTGTTTTGCTTGGTTTTGATATTAGGGTAATACTAGCTTCATAAAATGAATTTGGAAGTGTTCCTTCCTCTTCTGTTTTTCTAGAAGAGATTATGTAACAGTGTTAATTCTTTCAGTGTTTGGTGGGATTCTTCAGTGAAAACATCTGGGCCAAAAGATTGCTGTTGGGGGAGCATTAAAATTACAAAATTGTTTTCCTTAATAGTTGTGGGGCTAATCAAATTATGTATCTCATATCAGTTGGATTTTGGTAGTTTGTGTTTTTTGAGGCATTGGTCGGTTTCATCTAAGTAATCAAATTTATGTGTGTGGAGTTGTTTTTAGTATTCCATTATTATGGTTTCATGTGTGCAGGATCTGTAGTGATATTCCCTGCTTTATTCCTGATATTAGTAATTTGTGCCTTCTCTCTTACGTTATTTACTCTTTGTCAGTCTTGCCAGAGATTTGTCAGTTTTATTGATCTTTTCAAAGAACCAGCTCATAGTTTCATTGATTTTCCCTATTGCTTTTCTGTTCTCAATTTCATTGATTTTTGCTGTCAGTTTTCCTTCTCTCTGCTTGCTTTGGGTGTACGTTACTATTCTTTTAGGTGGGAGCTTAGAGGATTCATTTCGGGCTTTTCCTCTTTTTTCTAATGTGTACGTTTAGTGCCATAAATCTCCTTCTCAGTGTTACTTTAATTGTATCTCACATGTTTTGATATATTTTATTTTCATTCTCATTCAATGTATTTTTGGGTTCCCTTGAGACTATTTGGCTCATGGATTATTTAGAAGTGAATTATTAGTTTCCAAGTGTTTGCAGATTTTCCTATCTTTCTGTTATTGGTTTCTACTTTGATTCATTTGTGGTTGGATAACACATTCTTTATGATTTCGATTTGTTTAAATTTGGGGGTATTGTTTATGGCCCAGGGTATGTTCTATCTTGGCATATGTTCCATGGGCACTTGAAAAGAAAGTATTTTCTGTTATGGTTGGGTGATGTGTTCTATACATGTTGTTTAGATTCCATTGGTTGATAGTATTGTTGACTTCTATATCCTTCCTGATTTTCTGTCAGAATCTTCTATTTATTGTTCAGAGAGGTGTGTTGAAGTCTCTAACTGTAATTCTAGCTTTTTCTATTTCTCCTTTCAGTTCTATCAGGTTTTGCTTCACATATTTGGCAACTCTGTTGCAAATCTCACACATTTAGGATTGCTTTGTCTTTTTGGTGGATTCACCCTTTTATCATTATGTAATGCCCCCTCTGTCTCCAGTAATTTTCTTTGCTCTAACATCTTTATTTGATATTAATATAAGCACTCCCTTTTCTTTATTAATATTTGAATGATATATATTTTTCTATCCTTTTACTTTCAGTCTCCCAATATCATTATATTTGAAGTGAGTTTTTTGTAGATAGCATATAGTTGGGCCATGTTTTTTCATCTACGCTACGAATCTTTGACTTTTAACTGGTGTATGTAGATCATTTACATTTAAAGTAATTATCAACATGTTAGGGCTTAAGTGTGACCCTTAATTTTTTGTTTTCTGTTTGTTCTGTGTTCACTTCTTTGTTTTCTTTTCCTCCCTTCCTTTGGGTTATGTGAACGTTTTTTAGAATTCAATTTTGATTTATCTATAGGTATACCTCATAGATATTGCGGGTTTCATTCCGGACCACCACAATAAAGTGAATATTGCAATAAAGTGAGTGACACCAATTTTTTGGTTTCTTAGTGCATATAAAAGTTATGCTTACACTATACTATAGTCTATTAAGTGTGCAATAGCATTATGTCTATAAAAACAACGTACATACCTTAGTTTTAAAATACTTCATTGCTAAAAAATGCTAACAATCATCTAAGCCTTCATCGAGTTGTAATCTTACTGCAATAGTAACATCAAAGATCACTGATCACAGATCACCATAACAAATATAATAATAATGAAAAAGTTTGAAATATTGCAAGAATTACCAAAATGTGACACAGAGACATGGAGTGAGCAAATGCTGTTGGAAAAATGGGGCCAATATACTTGCTAGACTCAGGGTTGCCACAAACCTTCAATTTGTAAAAACCGCTGTATTTGTGAAGTGCAATAAAATGAGGTATGCCTGTGTAGCGTTTTTGAGTGTATCTCTTTGTATACTTCTTTAGTGGTTGCTCTAGGTACATTTGTGTGTGTGTGTGGACACACGTGTGTAATAGCAAAATCTATGATGTTGTCATTTTACCAGTTTGAGTGAAACATAGAAATCTTACATCTTTTGCATCACTTTACCCTCACCCATTTATTTTATTTATTTATTTTTATTGGGGTATAGTAGTTTTACAGTGTTGTGTTAGTTTCTACTGTACAGCAAAGTGGAGTTCCCTGTGCTATACAGCAGGTTCTCATTAGTTATCTATTTTACACATCTTAGTGTATATATATCAATCCCAATATCCCAGTTCATCCTACCCCCCCACCCTCCCCTCACCCATTTATAATACAACTGTCTTAAGTGTCCTCTATATACATTCAGAACCACATTAGTTTTCTAATTTTTGCTTCAATCTTCAAACATAATAGACAACTCAAGGGGAGAAGGAAAGTCTATTGTATTTACCCAAAATTTTGCTTATTATGTTTTTTTTTTTCCTTCCTGATTTTCCAAGATTTCTTCTTTTATCTTTACTGTTTAGGGAGCTTCATTTAGTCATTCTTTCAGGTAGGTATCCTTGTGACAATTTCAGGTATGTATCCTTGTGACCAAGGTTTTCCTTCATCTGAGAATGTCTTGATTTCGCATTTATTCATTCCTGAGGGATATTTTCGCTGGAGGTAGGTGAGTTCATAGTTCTTTTCTTTCAGCACTTGAAAAATGTTGTGTCACTTTTTGTTGACCTCTATGGTTTCTGATGAGAAATTTATTCTTTTGAATTATATTTCCTTTATTGATAGGGTGCTGTTTCTCTCTCTGCTTTCAAGATTTTTAATTTGTCTTCAGTTTTCTGATATTTAATGATGAGGTATCTTGTGTGGATTTCTTTGGGTTTAATCCCATTTGGGTTTTGCTCAGCTGTTTGAATCTGTAGGTTTATATCTCTTACCAAATTTCAGAAGTTTTCAGCCATAATTTCTTTGAGTACTTCTTCAGCCCTACACTTTTTCTGTTCTTCTTCTGGGACTCTGCCAGGAGCTTTAGATCCTTTGTTGTTGTCTCACAGGTCCCTGAGTCTCTGTTCAATTTTTAAAAATTAATAGACTGTATTTTTTAGAGCAGTTTTAGGTTCACAGCAAAACTGAAAGGAAAAGTATATAGTGTTCCTTTATCCCCCCTGCCCCACACAGGCATAGCTCTCTGCCCCCCAGTCAATATTCTGCAGCAGAATGATACATTTGTTACAATCAATGAACCTAAACTGATACATCATTATCGCCCCAAATCTGTGGTTGACATTAGGGTTCACTCTTGGTGTTGTACATTCTATGGATTTAGGAAAATGTATGATGACATGTATCCACCATGATAGCATCTTACAGAATTGTTTCAGAGCCCTAAAAATCTTTTCTGCTTTACCTATCCAACCCTCTTCCCCCTGTAACCCCTCGCAACTACTGATCCTTTTACTGTCTCCATAGTTTTACTTTTTTTGCAGAATGTCATATAGTTGGATTCTTACAACATGAAGCCATTTCAGATTGGCTTCTTTGACCTAGCAATATGCATTTATAGTTTCCCCATGGCTTGATAGCTCATTTCTTTTTGGCATTGAATAATATTCCATTGTCTGGATGTAATACAGTTTGTTTATCCATCACCTACTAAGGTACTTCCAAGTTTGGGGAATTATGAATAAAGATGCTATAACCATTCATATGCAGGTTTTTGTGTGTGGATCTAAGTTTTCAACTCATTTGGATAAATACCAAGGAGCGTGATTGCTGGATTGGATGCTAAGAGTATGTTTAGTTTTGTAAAAAACCACCAAACTGTCTTCCAAAGTGGCTATACTATTTTGTGTTCCTACCAGCAATGAATCAGAGTCCCTGTTGCTCCATATTCATGCCAGTATTTGGATGTTTTTAGTATTTTGGGTTTTGGCCATTCTAATAGGTGCATAGTACTATTTCATTGTTTTAATTTGCTGTTCCCTAATGACATATGATGTTGAGCATCTTTTCATATGCTTACTTGCCCTCTGTATATCTTCCTTGGAGAGATGTCTGTTCAGGTCATTTGCCCATTTTTTAATTAGGCTGTTCATTTTCTTTTTTTAATTATTATTTTTGGCAGTGTTGGGTCTTCGTTGTTGCATGCAGGCTTTCTCTAGTTGCGGCAGGCAGGGGCTACTCTTCGTTGTGGTGCGCGGGCTTCTCATTACGGTGGTTTCTCTTGTTGTGGAGCACAGGCTCTAGGCACTCGGGCTTCAGTAGTTGTGGAATTAGGCACTAGGCACTCGGGCTTCAGTAGTTGTGGAATCTCCCTAAGATTCTTTTAGTATTTTGGATAACAGTCTTTTATCAGGTTTGTGTTTTGCAAATATTGTCTGCCATTGGCTTGTCTTCTCATTCTCATGATTCATTTTTTTTTTCCCAGTCTATTTTCTCTCTGTTGTTCAGGTGGGGTAATTGTTATTGTTCTGTCTTCAAGTTCACTGATTTTTTCCTCTGTCCCTTCCACTCCCTATTGAGCCTATCCATTGAATTTTTAATTTTGGTTATTGTATTTTACTTCTTAAATTTCCATTTGGTTCTTCTTTATATCTTCTGTTTCTATTTTGATGCTTTCTCTTTTTCTCTAATTTTCTCTTTCTCTTTCCC
>NW_006798085.1:1182190-1183702 GCF_000442215.2 Lipotes vexillifer
CTAGGACTTTCTCTTTTCTTTTTTTCTTTTTGCGGTACACGGGCCTCTCACTGTTGTGGCCTCTCGCATTGTGGAGCACAGGCTCCAGACGCGCAGGCTCAGTGGCCATGGCTCACGGGCCCAGCCGCTCCGCGGCATGTGGGATCTTCCTGGACAAGGGCACGAAGCCGTGTCCCCTGCATCGGCAGGCGGACTCTCAACCACTGCTGCGCCACCGAAGCCCACTAGGACTGTCTTTTTTCTTCCACTTGCTTCAAGCACATTTGTTGCTTGTTGTAGCATTTTTATGATGGTCCATTTAAAAATCTTTATCAGATAATTCTAACATCTCTGTCATGGTTTGGGCGTCTATTTATTGTCTTTTTTCATTCAGTTTGAGATCTTCTAGTTCTTTTTTTAAAAGTTTTTTAAAAATTAATTTATTTATTTTATTCATTTATTTTTGGCTGTGTTTGGTCTCCACTGCTGCCTGCGAGCTTTCTCTAGCCGCGGTGAGCAGGGGCTACTCTCTGTTGCGGTGTGCGGGCTTCTCATTGCGGTGGCTTCTCTTGTTACAGAGCACGGGCTCTAGCCACACAGGCTTCAGTAGTTGTGGCACACGGGCTCAGTAGTTGTGGCTCACGGGTTGTAGAGTGCAGGCTCAGTAGTTGTGGTGCATGAGCTTAGCTGCTCCTTGGCATGTGGGATCTTCCCCGACCAAGGCTTGAACCCGTGTCCCCTGCATTGGCAGGTGGATTCTTAACCACTGCGCCATGAGGAAAGCCCGATCTTCTGGTTCTTGAGTGATATTTGTTTGAAATATGGGCATTATTATATCATTGTGTCATGGGGATAAATGAGACTCTGAACCTCACTTAAACCATCTATTTTAGCTGGCCTCCTCTGACACTGCCACCAATAGGGCTGTCACATCATTACTACCAGGTGGCGGTAGAAGTCTAGGTTTCCCACTTGGCCTCAACTGATCCAAAGGGGGACTCCTCATTACTACTGGGCAGGGTTGACAATTTCTGCTCCACAGTAGGCTCCCACTGATAGCTTCCTGCCTGGGAGGGGTCAGAGTGCCGGGTTATTGCTTCCTTTGTTACTACTTCCTCTGACACTTGGGTGGGAGGTTGACCTCTTTACCATTGGGCAGTGGTGAAATTCCTGACTCTCCATTAGGTCTTCTCTGACATTATGTCAGGGCTGGAAAGAGCGGGCACCTCATTACTGCCTGGTGGGGTGGAATTGTAGGCTTCCCACATTGTCTCTACTGGCATAGTGTGTGGGTGGCCTGTGGGGATGAAAGTCTCTTCTCTGTAATTGGCCTTCTCTGACACCACACCAGCAGGCAGGGGGTTGGGGGTATTGGGACATATCATTATAGCCTCAGGAGGGTGGAAGTCCAAGCTGCCCGCATAGCCTTTACTAGTGTGGGTGGCAGCAGGGCCACAGTTTGTTCTCTGGTTTGGGTTGGAGTAGAGTGGCTAGTGTCTAAAAATTTCCTGTCTTGCTAGGTTGATCTTTCCC
>NW_006798085.1:1183712-1305099 GCF_000442215.2 Lipotes vexillifer
CTTTGGATAGAGAGAGAAGGTTTTGGCTGGGGCTCTTTTTGTCTGTGCCTGTTGGTGTGTCTGGGTTGCTGGCTTCTTCAGCTCCAAGTATGGGAAATATGAGGCAAAAAGAAAGTTCATGGCTTTCCTCCCATCCTGAGGACTAGGGGGCCTGCCTTCTTCTCTCCACCTGTCAGAGTCTTCTTATGTTTGTTTTATACACAATGTCCAGGGATCTTAGTTGTAATAGCAAGAGAAATAGGGCAAAGTACAGTTATTCCATCTTATTTTAAATAAACAGAAATACTTCACACCCTCCCTTACTGTCATTTGCATGTTTCAAAGAAATTAAATACCGTGACTTAAAATGAATCAAAGAGATGATAATTTTAGAAAACCACTATGCTGATCATGAAAGAGACATCGTTTGGACTTTGATAACATGATAGAAAGGGTCTCATAGAGTCTGCTCATTCGCAGCAATCAAAATTGCTTTTTAATTTTTGTTTTTATTTCCATTTCTCTAGGAGGTGGGTCAAAAAGGATCTTGCTGTGATTTATGTCATAGAGTGTTCTGCCTATGTTTTCCTCTAAGAGTTTGATAGTTTCTAGCCTTACATTTAGGTCTTTAATCCATTTTGAGCTTATTTTTGTGTAGGGTGTTAGGGGGGGAGGGAGGGAGACGCAAGAGGGAAGAGATATGGGAACATATGTATATGTATAACTGATTCACTTTGTTATAAAGCAGAAACTAACACATCATTGTAAAGCAATTATACTCCAATAAAGATGTAAAAAAAAAATTACTTTTTAAGGTGCTGCAGAAGGGATGACAAGTCCCTTTGTATGTCAAGCCCCATTATGTGGGGTTGCTTTTATGGCCCGAATTGCAGAAAAACCAGCTTTGCAAATGTTGAGCTTTACTGCCTGTAGTTTGTGTTAAGAAAACCATAGTTACTATAACATCCAGTGTGCCTTTTCCAGCTCTGCATTGAAGCCTACCACCCTCTCTACCTCCACCCACTGCACCCCGCCTCCACCTTTCCCCAGCACACACTATCCCATCTATCCCATCTAGAGATTACGATCCAACTTCCCCAGCACATGCCCTGCCTTGTAGAGCCACGCATCTTCAGCAGCGGATGGGCTGCCTGTTTTTCAGGCATCTCTGTATGAATATCATTTCTCACAGCTGAGTTGTTTTTTGTTTTTTTTTTTTAAGATTGGGTGGGGCCCATGAACCTGCATTTTTAAATTTAATTAATTAATTAATTTTATTTTTTGCGGTATGCAGGCCCCTCACTGTTGTGGCCTCTCCCGTTGTGGAGTACAGGCTCTGGATGTGCAGGCTCAGCGGCCGTGGCTCATGGGCCCAGCCACTCCGTGGCATGTGGGATCTTCCCGGACCGAGGCACGAACCCATGTCCCCTGCATCGGCAGGCAGACTCCCAACCACTGCGCCACCAGGGAAGCCCAATTTAATTAATTTTTTTATACAACAGGGTCTTATTAGTTATCCATTTTATACACATTAGTGTATATATGTCAATCTCAATCTCCCAATTTATCACACCACCACCCCCGCCCCCCACGCCGCTTTCCCCACTTGGTGTCCATACATTTGTTCTTTACATCTGTGTCTCAATTTCTGCCCTGAAAACCGGTTCATCTATACCATTTTCTAGGTTCCACATATATGCATTAATATAAGATATGTTTTTCTCTTTCTGACTTACTTCACTCTGTATGACAGTCTCTAGATTCATCCACGTCTCTACAAATGACCTAATTTCATTCCTTTTTATGGCTGAGTAATATTCCATTGTATATATGTACCACATCTTCTTTATCCATTCATCTGTCGATGGGCATTTAGGTTGCTTCCACGACCTGGCTATTGTATATTGTGCTGCAATGAACACTGGGGTGCATGTGCCTTTTTGAATTATGGTTTTCTCTGGGTATATGCCCAGTAGCGGGGTTGCTGGGTCATATGGTAATTCTATTTTTAGTTTTTTAAGGAACCTTCATACTGTTCTCCATAGTGGCTGTATCAATTTACATTCCCACCAACAGTGCAAGAGGGTTTCCTTTTCTCCACACCCTCTCCAGCATTTATTGTTTGTAGATTTTCTGATGATGCCCACTCTAACTGGTGTGAGGTGATACCTCATTGTAGTTTTGATTTGCATTTCTCTAATAATTAGTGATGTTGAGCAGCTTTTCATGTGATTCTTGGCCATCTGTATGTCTTCTTTGGAGAAATGTCTATTTAGGTCTTCTGCCCATTTTTGGATTGGGTTGTTTGTTTTTTAATATTGAGCTGCATGAGCTGTTTGTATATTTTGGAAGTTAATCCTTTCTCCATTGATTCGTTTGCAAATATTTTCTCCCATTCTGAGGGCTGTCTTTTCGTCTTGTTTGTAGTTTCCTTTGCTTTGCAAAAGCTTTTAAGTTTTATTACGTCCCATTTGTTTATTTTTGTTTTTATTTCCATTTCTCTAGGAGGTGGGTCAAAAAAGATCTTGCTGTGATTTATGTCAAAGAGTGTTCTTCCTATGTTTTCCTCTAAGAGTTTTATAGTGTTCAGTCTTACATTTAGGTCTCTAATCCATTTTGAGTTTATTTTTGTGTATGGTGTTAGGGAGTGTTCTAATTTCATTCTTTTACATGTAGCTGTCCAGTTTTCTCAGCACCACTTATTGAAGAGACTGTCTTTTCTCTATTGTATATCCTTGTCTCCTTTGTCATAGATTAGTTGACCATAGGTGCATGGGTTATCTCTGGGCTTTCTATCCTGTTCCATTAATCTATATTTCTGTTTTTGTGCCAGTACCATATTGTCTTGATTACTGTAGCTTTGTAGATAGTCTGAAGCCAGGGAGTCTGATTCCTCCAGCTCTGGTTTTTTTTCCCTCAAGACTGCTTTGGCTATTAGGGGTCTTTTGTGTCTCCATACAAATTTTAAGATTTTTTGTTCTAGTTCTGTAAAATATGCCATTGGTAGTTTGATAGGGATTGCATTGAATTTGTAGATTGCTTGGGTAGTATAGTCATTTTCACAAGGTTGATTCTTCCAATCCAAGAACATGGTGTATCTCTCCATCTGTTTGTATCATCTTTAATTTCTTTCATCAGTGTGTTATAGTTTTCTGCATACAGGTCTTTTGTCTCCCTAGGTAGGTTTATTCCTAGGTATTTTATTCTTTTTGTTGCAATTGTAAATGGGAGTGTTTCCTTCATTTCTCTTTCAGATATTTCATCATTAGTGTATAGGAATGCCAGAGATTTCTGTGCATTAATTTTGTATCCTGCAACTTTACCAAATTCATTGATTAGCTCTAGTAGTTTTCTGGTAGCATCTTTAGGATTCTCTATGTATAGTATCATGTCATCTGCAAACAGTGACAGTTTTACTTCTTCTTTTCCAATTTGTATTCTTTTTATTTCTTTTTCTTCTCTGATTGCCATGGCTAGGACTTCCAACACTGTGTTGCATAAGAGTGGTGAGAGTGGTGAGACTGGACATCCTTGTCTTGTTCCTGGTCTTAGAGGAAATTCATTCAGTTTTTCACCATTGAGAAAGATGTTTGCTGTGGGTTTGTCATATACGGCTTTTATTATGTTGAGGTAGGTTCCTTCTATGCCCACTTTCTGGAGAGTTTTTATCATAAATGTGTCGTTGAATTTTGTCAAAAGCTTCTTCTGCATCTATTGGTTTTTATTCTTCAATTTGTTAATATGGTGCATCACATTGATTGATTTGCGTATATTGAAGAACCCTTGCATCCCTGGGATAAATCCCACTTGATCATGGTGTATGATCCTTTTAATGTGTTGTTGGATTCTGTTTGCTAGTGTTTTGCTAGTATTTTTTGAGGATTTTTGCATCTATATTCATCAGTGATATTGGCCTGTAATTTTCTTTTTTTGTAGTATCTTTGTCTGGTTTTAGTATCAGGGTGATGGTGGCCTCATAGAATGAGTTTGGGAGTTTTCCTTCTTCTGCAATTTTTTTGGAAGAGTTTGAGAAGGATGGGTGTTAGCTCTTCTCTAAATGTTTGATAGAATTCACCTGTGAAGCCATCTGGTCCTGGACTTTTGTTTGTTGGAAGATTCTTAATCACAGTTTCAATTTCATTACTTGTGATTGGTCTGTTCATATTTTCTCTTTCTTCCTGGTTCGGTCTTGGAAGCTTATACCTTTCTAAGAATTTGTCCATTTCTTCCAGGTTGCCCATTTTATTGGCATAGAGTTGCTTGTAGTAGTCTCTTTGGAGGCTTTGCATTTCTGTGGTGTCTATTGTAACTTCTCCTTTTCATTTTAATTTTATTGATTTGCATCCTCTCCCTCTTTTTCTTGGTGAGCCTGGCTAATGGTTTATCAATTTTTGTTATCTTCTCACAGAACCAGCTTTTAGTTTTATTGATCTTTGCTATTGTTTTCTTTGTTCCTATTTCATTTATTTCTGCTCTGATATTTATGATTTCTTTCCTTCTGCTAACTTTGGGTTTTGTTTGTTCTTCTTTCTCTAGTTCCTTTAGGTGTAAGGTTAGATTGTTTATTTGAGATTTTTCTTGTTTCTTGAGGTGGTCTTGTATTGCTATAAACTTCCCTCTTAGAAGTGCTTTTGCTGCATCCCATAGGTTTTGGGTCATCGTGTTTTCACTGTCATTTGTCTCTAGTTATTTTTTGATGTCCTCTTTGATTTCTTCAGTGATCTCTTGGTTATTTAATAACGTATTGTTTAGCCTCCATGTGTTTGTGTTTTTTAGGTTTTTTCCCCTGTAATTCATTTCTAATCTCATAGCGCTGTGGTCAGAGAAGATGCTTGATGTGATTTTAATTTTCTTAAATTTACTGAGGCTTGATTTGTGACCCAAGATGTGATATATCCTGGAGAATGTTCTGTGTGCACTTGAGAAGAAAGTGTTATCTGCTGTTTTTGGATGGAATGTCCTATAAATATCAATTAAATCTATCTGATCTATTGTGTCATTTAAAGCTTGTGTTTCCTTATTAATTGTCTGTTTGGATGACCTGTCCATTGGTGTAAGTGAGGTGTTAAAATCCCCCACTATTATTGTGTTACTGTCCATTTCCTCTTTTATAGCTGTTAGCTGTTGCCTTATGTATTGTGGTGCTCCTATGTTGGGTGCATATATATTTATAATTGTTATATCTTCTTCTTGGATTGATCCCTTGATCATTATGCAGTGTCCTTCCTTGTCTCTTGTAACATTCTTTATTTTAAAGTCTATTTTATCTGATATGAGTATCGCTACTCCAGGTTCCTTTTGGTTTCCATTTGCGTGTAATATTTTTTTCCATCCCCTCACTTTCAGTCTGTATGTGTCCCTAGGTCTGAAGTGGGTCTCTTGTAGACAGCATATATATGGGTCTTGGTTTTGTATCCATTCAGTGAGCCTGTGTCTTTTGGTGGGAGCATTTAATCCATTCACGTTTAAGGTAATTATCGACATGTAAGTTCCTATTACCTTATTGTTAATTTTTATGGGTTTGTTTTTGTAGGTCCTTTTCTTCTCTTGTGTTTCCCACTTAGAGAAGTTCCTTTAGCATTTGTTGTAGAGCTGGTTTCGTGGTGCCTAATTCTCTTAGCTTTTGCTTGTCTGTAAAGCTTTTGATTTCTCCATCGAACCTGAATGAGATCCTTGCTGGGTAGAATAATCTTGGTTGTTGGTTCTTCCCTTTCATCACTTTAAATAAGTCATGCCACTCCCTTCTTGCTTATAGAGTTTCTGCTGAAAAATCAGCTGTTAACCTTATGGGAGTTCCCTTGTGTGTTATTTGTCGTTTTTCCCCTGCTGCTTTCAATAATTTTTCTTTGTCTTTAATTTTTGCCAAGTTGATTACTATGTGTCTTGGCGTTTTTCTCCTTGGGTTTATTCTGTATGGGAGTCTCTGCACTTCCTGGACTTGGGTGGCTATTTCCTTTCCCATGTTAAGGAAGTTTTCAACTGTAATCTCTTCAAATATTTTCTTCGGTCCTTTCTCTCTCTCTTTTCCTTCTGGGACCCCTATTCACAACATAATGTGAACATTGTTGTGTTTAATGTTGTCCCAGAAGTCTCTTAGAGTGTTCTCATTTCTTTTCATTCTTTTTTCTTTATTCTGTTCCACAGCAGTGAATTCCATCTCTCTGTCTTCCAGGTCACTTATCCGTTCTTTTGCCTCAGTTATTCTGCTATTGATTCCTTCTAGTGTAGTTTTCATTTCAGTTATTGTATTGTTAATCTCTGTTTGTTTGTTCTTTAATTCTTCTAGGTCTTTGTTAAACATTTCTTGCATCTTCTCGATCTTTGCCTCTATTCTTTTTCTGAGGTCCTGGATCATCTTCACTATCATTATTCTGAATTCTTTTTCTGGAAGGTTGCCTATTTCCACTTCATTTAGTTGTTTTTCTGGGGTTTTCTCTTGTTCCTTCATCTGGTACATAGCTCTCTGCCTTTTCATCTTGTCTATGTTTCTGTGAATGTGGCTTTTGTTCCATAGGTTGCTGGATTGTAGTTCTTCTTGCTTCTGCTGTCTGCCCTCTGGTGGATAAGGCTATCTAAGAGGCTTGTGCAAGTTTCCTGATGGGAGGGACTAGTGGTGGGTAGAGCTGGCTGCTGCTCTGGTGGGCAGAGCTCAGTAACATCCACAGCTGAGTTTTTGATAAGGATTAGTTGGCAGGGAGTTCAAGGTTTTCTTTTCCAATAAGAAGCAGTGGGAATGGTGATAGGTCATCTTGTTGATTAACAGCATATGTTTTTCCAGTTGGTGAGGTGGGAGGGGAAAAGAATTAATGTCTGTCTTGCAGGGGGCTGTGATGATCAAATGTATGTCAGGCACCCAGTTCAGTGTCCAGCACCGAGGAAGACAGTAATAAATGGAAGTTCCTTTCCTCTACCTTACCCCAGTCCCTACCTCCCAGGTCCTGCCCCCACTCCATTCTCACACATCCTCCCCTTTTCATTTCATCACCCAGTCCTCCTCTTCATAGGCCAGCAGAGACAGCAGTTTCCATGGTAATCAGCATACTCATTAGTTCAGAGTTTATTGGTCCTTAAGTGTCTGTCTGGACTGAGTTCCTAGCTCACATCAGAGGGAGATTTCCAGTGAGCTCAAGGGCTGCTGAGAAATTGTCAAACACAAGCCATTATATTCAAGTTTTCCTAATTAGAAACAACAGCATACAATGATATTTTGGTGTAAAGAGAGAAGATGTGAGGAAATCATCTCATCCTGGATGCTACAGATGCTCACAGTTCCTATGCATCTGGGGAATTACTCCCCAGCACTCGGAGATGCAGGATTATATCGCTGGGGTGTAGGTGTTGGAGTGTGAGTAAGGAGGCCGGGAGATCGAGCAACAGGAAGCCAATCTCACTGAAGGTATTTTGGGTATCTTTCTGAGGGTTTGTTCTTTCCTCACCCTCCCACCTGTCCCTTCAGGCTCCTATGCTTGAACTGCTTTTCTCATTCGGTCAGCCACCATTTATCAGTCCTACGAGATGCCAGGCACTGTGCTAGGCACTGTGGATATAACCATGAACACAGTAGACAAAGATCCCTAACCTCAAGGAGCTTATAGCCAAGTAGGGGAAGACAGTCAAAAAACAAGGAACTGCAGAAACGTATGGTTTCAAGGTAATGGCTTTTTCTGCAATTTGCCTGGGCAGAAGAAAGGGCTAATTTACAAATAACACCCATCTCTTCTTTAAGCTCATATCTTATTAGGGCAGCATCCTCGGGAACTTACAGGAAAATCAAATGTATAGACTATATAACTACCGCCATCACTACATCGATAGGTTCTATTCACCGAGTACTTTCTCTCTTGTGTGTGTACTCTTGCCTTTTGGAAACATACCTTGCATGGAAGAGTTTGTACGTGGTTTCAGAATTTTACTGTGATGATGTTTGTCTACTTTGCAGATTTTCATGGCACCTAGCACAGCTGAGTGAAGGCAGTGGGGCAAGGTTTTCCCTGATGAAAATGAAGTGTTCTTTTGAGCATTTCTTACATTTCATTGATTTTCTTAGGAGTCCTTGTATTCTTATAACTAAAAGTACATAGGCATGGCTTAAATACTGGTTGACATTCACTCCATGGTTAAAAATTTTGGCCATCATATGGGAGGGATATTTAAATGGAGGGTTCCAGGAACAAGCCCTGCTGATGTGGGAAATATTACAATCTCTTTAAATTCACACTCCACATGCCCTCATAGCATCTTGCCATTATTGCAGTCTAAAGATTAGCCTGAGTGTCCTGCGTCTCTTCGTGTCTAAGTTTGCAGCCCCAGGAGAGAGAGAAACAGCTCTCAGTGCCCGTGAGGTCACGGTATTCCACTCTTCTCCATTGTTGGAAGCACCAGAGTCCCCAAAGCAGAAGACGAGAGGACGGGTATGTAATTTTAGGGTCATTTTAAGGCAGTACTTTAAAGGATGTTAAAGTGAATTATGTATGTTAGGAAAAAATATCTCTTACACAAATATATTTCTTTGTCAAAGGTGTGTATGCGTGTGTGTGAGAGTTGAGTGTATGTGTGTGTGTGCATTGTGTGTGTGTGTGCATGTGTGGATACCGTGTGCATGCACAGTGTGTGAGAGTGTGTGTCTGTGTCCCATCTCGTCATGTTCCTGTTCTCCAATCACAGCAAGGAGTGTACTGTCCACTGTGTCTCTTTGGGATCAGAACTGCATGTATCTAACCTTGAATTCAGCTTCCTTCATGAGTCCCTTCTCCCCTCCCTGGCAAGAACTGGAAGACAGGACCTAGTGAGGGGTCAGAAAATTGCAGAGAAATAAAACTGTGCAGAAGGCGGCAATGAGGATGAAAAACCATAATTCCGACTGGAAGAAGAGTAGAACCACTGTTAGCGTCTTGTATTACTCTTTTGAATCTGGATGTATCCCCTATGTGGAGTTTAAGTCAAAACTCCAGACTTAATACTAAAAAGGAAGTATAGTTTGGAAAGATAGTTTTGAAAAAATCAAGGAAAATTCACATAAGTCTTAAGAAAATGGTTTCATTCTGTGATGCATTACTGAGAAATAAAGTTCTTAAATCTGTATAACTTATCAGGCAATTTATAGGTGTTTTATCTAGTACTGGGACATAAGAAGAATAACTGGAATAACAGGAATACATTGGCTGGCTTTAAATTAGAGCTTTTGAAGGAGAAAACTGTGACAAGATTGTATGCCCACTCAGTTTGTCCACTCAGATTTATTTTCTAAGAAGCAAGAGCTGTTTGGAAGATTCAGCATAAAGATGAAAATCTGTTCCCAAAAGGGCACGAACCTACTTGCCCTAAGGCAGTTTTCTTCTCTGAAACAGAAGCATATCCATATAGTCTTTGCTCTAATGTATATTCTTTATATCTTGTACTTAGAAGGTGATAATTATGCATTGTATATATGATTGTGTGCCTTGCAATAAAATATGAACTGTACCTAAAATAAAAAAAACAAAAACAAAAACAAAAAACAAGGAACTGCAGAATGGCATGCAAAATTAAAGCTGAGCTTTGGAACAATCTTGCTCTTGACTAGGGTGCCAGCCCTGTTTCTTCCTTTTTTCCTCCTTATCAGTGGTCTATATACTCAGTGTAGCTTCTCCTTCCCCATCTGCTAAGGGATCACATGCATTCATGTAGGAGAGTGTGAGACTCGTTACTGTCACCAGTGGCATGAGGTTAGATGTAAGGGTGAGTCTACTGGGAGAAATGGCCCTGTGAGCCCCCCAAATCCTGGGGTCCCTTTGGAAATAGAAAAGGTCCCTGTTGCCCACCAGGGCAGAGGAGAGCAGCCATCTCCAGTCCTCTGGCACTTTCCAGCTGAGTCAGTCTTGGCCTTTCCTGCCCCCATCCCTAACGTCCTGTTTTGGTTTCTTGGTCAGCCTCCGCCTCCTGATCATTCTTAGTTTGCCAGTTGTGAGAAAGGGAGACTGGAACTTGAACCAGAAAGCCCTGCCCAACAAGCAGAAGAGTTGGATGGGATGGGTGTGGGTGTGAAGTGTGCAGGAAAACCCCCCTAGCATAGTGAGGACACATAGTGAGGACACCTTTGAAAGAATGTGACTAAACCATTAAGTGCAGAAGATGGGAGCTACCGTGACCTCTGGGTCAGCTGAGAAATTGGAGGTGACCCACGGGCCTCCCTAGGTCACTGAGTGGGGTCTGCTCTCTGGATGTGACAGAAAAAGTCAACTGCTGACCACATGATCCTGGGACTGAGGGTTGCCAAGTTTAGCAAATAAAGACACAAGACTCCATTAAATTTGAATTTCAGGTGAACAGTGAACAATGTTTTAGTATAAGTATGTCCCATGCAATATTTGGGACATATTTATACTAAAACATTATTCGTTGTTTATGTGAAATTCAGATTTAACTGGCATCCTGTATTCTATCTGGGAACACTATGAGGGTGGGGTAAAAACTGCTATGTTAGGGAAGGATTAGCTTTGTTTTTTTTGTCTGTTTCCAGGGGAGTAGAGTAGGACCAGTGGAGAGCTGGGCCTCGGTCTGAGAGCAGGAAGAAGGACTTCACTGGCAGGGCAGTCGATGACAGCCATGAGGAGCCCTCCATGAGTAACTTGGAATTAGAAACCTTGGAGAGTCCTTCCAGCTCTGACAGTCTCTGAGCCTCAGAATCTCTAGGGATTTTAAAAGGATGGGGTGGGGAGATGATGGAGGAGGATAAGACTAAGAATTAGAAGCCCCCAAAGAGCCTTCACCATTTTTCTCTTTGGTGTTAGGATGGTGGGATGCATGCAGATGCATCAGCTGGGCACATGGCTTTCTCTGTGCAGATGGGAAGTCAGAGTTTCTATAATATTCCAAACACTCTTGCTGTCATTGATTCTGCTCTTACGTTTTTGACACCCATTTTCCAAGGTAACACTGCTTGGAGGGAAACCCATCCCAGGGCAGGCCCAGACTCTGGGCTTTCTTTCTTCAGTGCCCATCCCCTCCTCTTAAGGGCAGTGACAGCAGCAACCTACATGTGGACACCATTTCACAGCTCACAAAGTGACTGACCATCTGTTCCTTATGTGGATTCTCACAAGTCCGAGAGGGAGTATTCATCTCCTATTTACATTTGAGGAAGACAAACCCCAGAGATTTGCCCAGTGCCAGGCAAATGGGTCAGGCCTCCACCCGCTCAGGCATTTTTATAATGAACACTGGTGCGTGCCTGCCATGTAGCCTGTGTTAGGGGCTGAGCACGTGAGAAGAGTAAGACCCAGTACCACCCGGTTTCTGCCCCTGAGAGCTCCCAGACCAGGGTGGGAGGTGGGGGAGTCAAGGTCAGTGGATGGACAGATGCATGAAGAGGCAAGAATAACAAAACCCAAGTCCTCAGGGCTGGGCTGAGTATGAATGAGGATCCCCCTCAGGGCCAGCTCTGTGGAGACAGAGACCACTCAGCGGCCAGGCATTCTTCCTCTGTGGCGGGCAGAGGGTCCTCTCTTTTCGGGCTGGCTGCAGTCTCCACTTGCTGTCTTGGCTCTGCCCCTGGACGTGTCCCTGGGCCCCGTGCATTTGGCCCACAGCCCACCTGGGCCAGACGGAGGCAGCTTCTCCTTGGCAGGGAAGTACAGATCTTTTCCCTGCTAGGCTCCCCAGGGCCTCGCGGAGGCTTCTCCTTCCCCACCTCCACCCCCATCCTTTTGTCCAGTAGAATCTTTCCTGGAATTCCAATTGGAAGCAGAGTAAAAGAGAGCTGGTGCTCTCTTTCAAGTGGGAGCTGGCAACTCCAGAGCCCTTTGCTCAGCCCCCGCTGCAGTTGCCCCTGCCGGCAGCAGGTCTCTGGAAGCCCAGGGTCAGCAGAACACACTTTAGAAACCGGCAGCCAGCTTCATGTGACATCACACGGCCTGCTTACCCCACAGGCACCTCTCACAGATGGTGGCCCGAGCAAAGCTTCTAATTTGCTCTGTCAGCCTTGCAAGAAGTCTCGTCCTCTTGCATTTCCTTCCCTGCTATCCACCCAGAGACCGAGTCAGAACCTTGGCCGTTACCAGTGACTCCTGTCCCCCACCCCCTCCACACCAGAGGCCCAGGCAGGACTGTTTCTTTTCTTTTTTTCTTAATTTTAATTTAAAAATTTTTTATTGCAGTATAGTTGATTTACAGTGTTGTGTTAGTTTCAGGTGTACAGCAAAGTGATTTGGTTATATGTGGGTATATATAGATACATATGTATACATGTATTACATGTATATACATATGTATATATATACGCATATATATATCCTTTTTCAGATTCTTTTCCATTATAGGTTGTTACAAGATATTGAGTAGAGTTCCCTGTGCTGTCCAGTAGGTCTTTGTTGGTTATGTGTTTCATACACAGTAGTGTGTATCTGTTAATCTTAAACTCCTAGGGGGACTTTTTCTTACCTGCCAGAGCTGTTTCTGTCCCTTGCTTCTCATCCGTGTTCAGTGTTTATGGAGCTTTGTTCCCCGATGGGGGATAGTCTTAGGAACTTTCCCCAACAGGAGGCGGGCTAAGGAGTGGGCTGCCCTTACCCCAAACAATGAAGTCAGTCTAGCAGGGCAAGAGATGTGGGCCAGCAGGCCTTGCAGCGCTGGGGAAAGTCCCCATGAGCCCATGCACTTACATTATGTGGCTGCAGAACAGGGCCTGCAAGTATGTATTAGAGAGGAGGAGGGGGATGAGCCTGTGTGTCTATCATGGGGGCAACTGGGTCCCTGGGCCCTGACAGTCACCCTGGGCCTGACAGTCGTCCTTCTGTGGCATTTGGCACAAGTCACCATCCCTGGTCAGAAGCTGATGGCACCTCGTCCAGGTCCCCAGGATTAAGCCCAAACTCCTCATCCCCCTGTCCTGACTCAGAGATTGTCTCCGTTGCCCTTTTCAGCCTCCCTTCCCAGCAGCCCCTTCACCACCATTCAACACCCTCCACACATTTCCTGAAGGACTGGATGGGATGAAACTGAAAGCAAGGAAGGTTTGCAGGCCAAGGCGGAGCGCATGGTGGCTGCTCACCAGCGAGGCTCCCCTGTAGAGGCTTCTGAGCCTCAGAGAGGACAGTGCTTACGTGGGGCCTCTGCATCAGACGAGACACCCAGAATCCAAACGTTTCCCACCATCCTGACTCCCGCCAGTCTGCCCTGAGCCACCGTCATATCTGCATGGATTATTGATTGCCATCCTCCCTCAAAAGGCTCCTTCTTCTTCCCTGGCCCTTTAAAACCGGAAAGCAATTCTTTCCTTTTTCTGCTCAAAACCCCACACTGACACCCCATTTCAGTCAGAGGAGAAGGCCAAGGCCTTACACCCTCTGGCCCTGTCAAGCTCTCTGACGTCACCTCCTCAGCTCCTTTCACTCACTCAGCTCCAGGCTTCTGCTCCTCCGCACCCGCCAGGCACACCCCACCTGTGACCTCCTCCTCCCCAATCACGTTGTCACCGAAAGACCATAGACAGCTGGGCCTCATAAACCGAAATGTAGACTCGGGGTGCCATGTGTGCCCTGGGCTCCTCCCTGCCCCCTCTCCCCGCATCCACACTGGCTCTGGAGGCCTCTCAGCAGCCCCATCCTTGCCTCCACTCACTTCTCACACCAGAGCTCCATCTACACTTCTCTGCACAAGTGTGCAAGAGGGTGTCACAATCGTAGCCCGGGCCATGCCCAAGTGGGTAAAGTGCAGGTGGGTAGACAGTTGGAAGGAACTGGACAAGCAGCCGCAGCGGGTACTCCTGTGGTCCTGTGGGCGGGGGAGGGCAGGTTAGGGGGTGGAGACTAGGCAGGGGCTGAAGAAGAAAGCAGAAAGGGAGGAAACCCCACCAGCCCCTGAGCAGGTGGGACTGGCCAGCCCAACTGCACTTACCGGGAGCCACTGGGACCCTGGCCATAATGCTCTTGCCCTCCAAGAAGGACCTCAAGACCGCCCTGGAGGTCTTTGCTCTTTTCCAGTGGGCCCTCAGCGCCTTGGCTATCGGTGAGTCTTCGGCCTTTGGCAGGCTGACCAAAAGTCCTGGTTTGCCTGGGACTGAGGGCTTATAGGGTTTAGCGGGACTCTCGATGCTGAAATCTGGGTTATCTCAGGCAAAGCAGGACAGTTGGCCACCCGGGCCTCTAGCCTGATGCGCTTGGGCATGGTCCACGTGGAATCTGTGAGTGCGCACATGAGTATGGGTGCCTGCCTGTGCAGGAATGTGTGTGCACGTGTGTGTGAGCCAGCCCTGTGGCCGGTGTGTGTAGTGAGCCCTCCTGGGTCGTCAGTGGGGCCTGGAAGGCATGTCTGGGGAAGATGGGGAGCAGGTCCGCTGAGGCCTGCCAAGGAAATGGGCTTAGCTGCAACCTTGGGGACCTGAGCAGACCATCGGTGTGAGACAGTTGTCCTGGTGGCAGAGGGAGCTCTGAAAACCTCTTGTCCAAAAGAATTCATCCATTTATCCATCCGTTTTCCCCTTCTATCCACACCACAAATACTTTGTGAAAGTTCCTTAGATGCTGGCTATGGTACTGTAGGTGCTGAAGCAAACCATCCCTATGGGAGGGGGGGCCTGGAACAAAATTCTCACTCTTTTTTTTTTTTGGTACGCGGGCCTCTGACTGTTGTGGACTCTCCCGTTGTGGAGCAGAGGCTCCGGACGTGCAGGCTCAGCGGCCATGGTTCACGGGCCTAGTCCCTCCGCGGCACGTGGGATCTTCCCAGATCGGGGCATGAACCCATGTCCCCTGCATCGGCAGGCAGAATCTCAACCAGTGCACCACCAGGGAAGCCCAAAATTCTCATTTTTTAAGTGGTTTAGGTGAGTACTTGTCTGGAGGCAGGGTCATGACCTAAATGACCTTGGAAGATATCTGGGAAGGAAGAATGCAGGTGGGCCCTGGGAGCCTGAGACTTACCAGTCAATAGGGAGAGTGGGCTGGAGAACAGGGATTGGGGGGCTCAGATGCCTGCCTGGGGTGGGTATCAGGATGACTGAATGCTAAAAAGCTCAGTGTTAACCTAGGAATTATGGGCAATCAGAGCTGGAAGAGACCAGGAGAAAGGAATTCATATGTACTAGCTACTTACTTTGTGCCAGGCATTTGCATACCTATGGTTTCATTTTAGCCTGCTGCCAACCTTATGAGGTAGAAGCTATTGTTATGCATAATAATACACACTAATAGCTACACACACACAAAATGATAGCTTGCACTCATATAGTATTAGCTAACATCTATTGCACTTTTTTTTTTCATGCCAGATACTCTTCTAAGCACCTGACATGCCTAATCATCTCCATTGTACAGATGAGGAAGTTGAGGTACATGCAGTACAAGTGGGCCATCCAAGATTGCGTAGCTAGCAAGTGGAAGAGCTGGCCTGGGAGCTGAATCCACAAGGGCCTGATTCTGGCCTGTGAGCTCCTGTCCCTAGCTCCTGCATCTCCTTACTTACTGCTGACTGGGAGGCTGGGTGTGGACGTGGCCCTGGAGTACATGTTAGGCCAGAGAGGAAGGAGGAAGCCAGGCCTTCTGCGTATGTAAACATTATCGACTGAAAGGGGAAAAAGGTCAGCTCCGAATGGCCTCTTGCTGAGGACCAGGGCCCCAGCCGGGCCTCTGCTCTCTCCCTCCATGCAGCCCAGGCCTTGGGGCCCTCTCCTCAGTGAGAGCTGAGTTCCCTTTCTTGAGCTCTTGTCCTATCTCCACAGACTTGCCTCATTACCACTGCCTCCCCTCACTGCCACCATGTTCCCATGAGAGAGCAGAGTCCCCAAGGCCTAGGAGCTGACACTGCGTTGAGGGAGAAGTATGACCATTATGGACGGCCAGCCCAGGCCAGGCCCATGTTGGGGGCTGGAGCCTTTAGACTGGTAGTTCCCTTTCCTCAGTCTTGTCCAGAATGTTGCTCCTCAGAGGTAACCACTGTTAATAGTTTGTGTGTATGTAGCCAGAGATTATGGATATAAAAAATATATATTTCACCACATGCATGCGTGTGCATGCACATACACATATAGCCAAGGGGCAGAAAAATATGGATGTTAAAAACACAGTCTTGGGCTTCCCTGGTGGCGCAGTGGTTGAGAGTCCGTCTGCCGATGCAGGGGACACGGGTTCGTGCCCCGGTCCGGGAAGATCCCATATGCCACGGAGCGGCCGGGGCCGTGAGCCGTGGCCGCTGAGCCTGCGTGTCCGGAGCCTGTGCTCTGCAACGGGAGAGGCCACAGCAGTGAGAGGCCCACGTACCACAAAACAAAACAAAACAAAACAAAAACACAGTCTTGGGCTTCCCTGGTGGTGCAGTGGTTGAGAGTCCGCCTGCCGATGCAAGGGACACGGGTTCGTGCCCCGGTCCAGGAAGATCCCACATGCCGCAGAGCGGCTGGGCCCGTGAGCCATGGCCGCTGAGCCTGCGCGTCCGGAGCCTGTGCTCCACAACGGGAGAGGCCACAACAGTGAGAGGCTCGCGTACTGCAAAAAACAAAAAAAAACAAAAAAAACCCAACACAGTCTGACCCAGACTGCCTGTGTTCAAATTCCAGCTCTACTCCTTGCTATCTGTGTTCCTTCAGCAGGTTATTGATTTTCTCTGAGTCTTGTTTTCTTCATTTGTAAAAAGGGCGTGTGAGAGTGTATTAATTGGGCTGGCCCATGTACGCTGTGGTAACCAAGTAATGTGGCAATCTCAGTGGCTTAACTCAACAAATGCTTATTTCTTGCTCATGTTAAACATCCAACACAGGTTGGTGGGAATCTCTGCTCTCTGTGGACACAAATGTTCAGGCTGATGGAGGCCCCGCCAAACTGTGAGGCTGCAAAATGCGGCTTCAGAGATGACTACCAAGTTGGCAGGAAAGGGAAGAGAGGCCTCATGCACACTCCTTTCTGCCACTACCAGAATGGCAGGTGTAAACAACAATGAGTCTTATTCTGAACTTCATTAATTATGAGGTTGAGATCTTTTCATGTATTTATCAGCAATTAGTATTTCTTTTTCTGTTAAGGGCCCATTCATGACCTTTTTCCATTTTTTCTATTAAATTTCAGTTGACTCTTAGAGGACAAATAAGAAATAAATGAAGAAGGAAGAGTGTTCAGGGCAGAGACTGGGCAACAGCTGACAAGGCTGGGATGAGGGGAGAGCGTAAAGCATTCAAGAAGTAGCCAGTGGTTAAGTGGGATGAGGGGGTAAGAGGCACAGAACTGACGCTCAATACGTAGTGAATGAATGAAAGGGAGAGAGAAGACAGAGGAGACTGGCAAAAGAGGCAGGGGACAGATTGCGTAGGCCATTGTCAACCATGGAAAAGTGTTTGGACTTTTGCCATGTGGAGCCATAACTGGGTTGGGCACAGGGCAACGGCATCAGATTGGTGTTTTTGAGAGATCACTACAGTTATTTCTGGGTAGCAAACTGATTTTTTTTAATTAATTAATTTTTTTACATCTTTATTGGAGTATAATTGCTCTACAATGGTGTGCTAGCTTCTGCTCCACAACAAAGTGAATCAGCTATACATACACACACGTTTCCATATCTCCTCCCTCCTGTGTCTCCCTCCTGCCCACCCTCCCCATCCCACCCCTCCAGGCGGTCGGTCACAAAGCACTGAGCTGGTCTCCCTGTGCCACGCGGCTGCCTCCCACCAGCCATCAACTTCACGCCCGGTAGTGTATACATGTCCATGCCACTCTCTCGCCCCGTCACCGCCCACCCCTCCCCCTCCCCATATCCCCAAGTCCATTCCCTAGTAGGTCTGTGTCTTTATTCCTGTCTTACCCCCTAGGCTCCTCATGATATATTTTTTTGCTTAAATTCCATATATATGTGTTAGCATACGGTATTTGTCCATCTCTTTCCATCTTACTTCACTCTGTATGACAGACTCTAGGTCCATCCACCTCATTACAAGTAGCTCAATTTCGTTTCTGTTTATGGCCGAGTAATATTTCGTTGTATATATGTGCCACATCTTCTTTATCCATTCAACCAATGATGGACACTTAGGTTGTTTCCATCTCCAGGCTATTTTAAATAGAGCTGCAATGAACATTTTGGTACATGACTCTTTTTGAATTATGGTTTTCTCAGGGTATATGCCCAGTAGTGGGATTGCTGGGTCATATCGTAGTTCTATTTGCAGTTTTTAAAGGAACCTCCATACTGTTCTCCATAGTGGCTGTACCAAGTCACATTCTCACCAGCAGTGCAAGAGTGTTGCCTTTTCTCCACACCCTCTCCAGCATTTATTGTTTCTAGATTTTTTGATGATGGCCAATCTGACTGGTGTGAGATGATATCTCATTGTAGTTTTGATTCACATTTCTCTAATGATTAATGATGTTGAGAATTCTTTCATGTGTTTGTTGGCAGTCTGTATATCTTCCTTGGAGAAATGTCTATTTAGGTGTTCTGCCTATTTTTGGATTGAGTTGTTTGTTTTTTTGTTATTGAGCTGCATGAGTTGCTTATAAATTTTGGAGATTCATCCTTTGTCAGTTGTTTCATTTGCAAATATTTTCTCCCATTCTGAGGGCTGTCTTTTGGTCTTGTTTATGGTTTCCTTTGCTGTGCAAAAGCTTAGAAGTTTCATTAGGTCCCATTTGTTTATTTTTGTTTTTATTTCCATTTCTCTAGGAGGTGGGTCAAAAAGGATCTTGCTGTGATTTATGTCATAGAGTGTTCTGCCTATGTTTTCCTCTAAGAGTTTGATAGTTTCTGACCTTACATTTAGGTCTTTAATCCATTTTGAGCTTATTCTTGTGTATGGTGTTAGGGAGTGATCTAATCTTGTACTTTTACATATACCTGTCCAGTTTTCCCAGCAACACTTACTGAAGAGGGCTGTCCTTTCTCCACTGTACATTCCTGCGTCCTTTATCAAAGATAAGGTGACCATATGTGCATGGGTTTTTCTCTGGGTTTTCTATCCTGTTCCATTGGTCTATCTTTCTGTTTTTGTGCCAGTACCATACTGCCCTGATTACTGTAGCTTTGTAGTATAGTCTGAAGCCAGGAAGCCTGATTCCTCCAGCTCCATTTTTCGTTCTCAAGATTGCTTTGGCTATTTGGGGTCTTTTGTGTTTCCATACAAATTGTGAAATTTATTGTTCTAGTTCTGTGAAAAATGCCAGTGGTAGCTTGATAGGGATTGCATTGAATCTGTAGATTGCTTTGGGTAGTAGAGTCATTTTCACAATGTTGATTCTTCCAATCCAAGAACATGGTATATCTCTCCATCTATTTGTATCATCTTTAATTTCTTTCATCAGTGTCTTATAATTTTCTGCATACAGGTCTTTTGTCTCCTTAGGTAGGTTTATTCCTAGATATTTTATTCTTTTTGTTGCAATGGTAAATGGGAGTGCTTTCTTGATTTCACTTTCAGATTTTTCATCATTAGTGTATAGGAATGCCAGAAATTTCTGTGTATTAATTTTGTATCCTGCTACTTTACCAAATTCATTGATGAGCTCTAGTAGTTTTCCTGTAGCATCTTTAGAATTCTCTATGTATAGTATCATGTCATCTGCAAACAGTGACAGCTTTACTTCTTTTCTGATTTGGATTCATTTTATTTCATTTTCTTCTCTGATTGCTGTGGCTAAAACTTCCAAAACTATGTTGAATAATAGTGGTGAGAGTGGGCAACCTTGTCTTCTTCCTGATCTTAGTGGAAATGGTTTCAGTTTTTCACCATTGAGGTTGATGTTGGCTGTGGGTTTGCCATATATGTTCTTTATTATGTTGAGGAAAGTTCCCTCTATGCCTACTTTCTGCAGGGTTTTTATCATAAATGGGTATTGAATTTTGTCAAAAGCTTTTTCTGCATCTATTGAGATGATCATATGGTTTTTCTCCTTCAATTTGTTAATATGGTTAATCACATTGATAGATTTGCGTATATTGAAGAATCCTTGCATTCCTGGAATAAACCCCACTTGATCATGGTGTATGATCCTTTTAATGTGCTGTTGGATTCTGTTTGCTAGTATTTTGTTGAGGATTTTTGCATCTATGTTCATCAGTGATATTGGCCTGTAGTTTTCTTTCTTTGTGACATCCTTGTCTGGTTTTGGTATCAAGGTGATGGTGGCCTCGTAGAATGAGTTTGGGAGTGTTCCTCCCTCTGCTATATTTTGGAAGAGTTTGAGAAGGATAGGTGTTAGCTCTTCTCTAAATGTTTGATAGAATTCGCCTGGTCCTGGGCTTTTTTTTTTGTTGGAAGATTTTTAATCACAGTTTCATTTTCAGTGCTTGTGATTGGTCAGTTCATATTTTCTATTTCTTCCTGGTTCAGTCTTTGCAGGTTGTGCATTTCTAAGAATTTGTCCATTTCTTCCAGGTTGTCCATTTTATTGGCATAGAGTTGCTTGTATCCATCTCTCATGATCTTTTGTATTTCTGCAGTGTCAGTTGTTACTTCTCCTTTTTCATTTCTAATTCTATAGATTTGAGTCTTCTTCCTTTGTTTCTTGATGAGTCTGGCTAATGGTTTATCAATTTTGTTTATATTCTCAAAGAACTAGCTTTTAGTTTTATTAATCTTTGCTATTGTTACCTTCATTTCTTTTTCATTTATTTCTGATCTGATTTTTATGATTTCTTTCCTTCTGCTAACTTTGGGGTGTTTTTCTTCTTCTTTCTCTAATTGATTTAGGTGCAAGGTTATGTTGTTTATTCGAGATGTTTCCTGTTTCTTAAGGTAGGATTGTGTTGCTATAAACTTCCCTCTTAGAACTGCTTTTGCTGCATCCCATAGGTTGTGGGTTGTCGTGTCTCTATTGTCATTTGTTTCTAGGTATTTTTTTATTTCCTCTTTGATTTCTTCAGTGATCACCTCGTTATTAAGTAGTGTATTGTTTAGCTTCCATATGTTTGTATTTTTTACAGATCTTTTCCTGTAATTGATATCTAGTCTCATAGCGTTGTGGTCGGAAAAGATACTTGATACAATTTCAATATTCTTCAATTTACCAAGGCTTGATTTGTGACCCAAGATATGATCTATCCTGGAGAATGTTCCATGGGCACCTGAGAAAAATGTGTATTCTGTTGTTTTTGGATGGAATGTCCTATAAATATCAATTAAGTCCATCTTGTTTAATGTATCATTTAAAGCTTGTGTTTCCTTATTTATTTTCATTTTGGATGATCTGTCCTTTGGTGATAGCAGGGTGTTAAAGTCCCCTACAATGAATGTGTTACTGTCGATTTCCCCTTTTATGGCTGTTAGTATTTGACTTATGTATTGAGGTGCTCCTATTTTGGGTGCATAAATACTTACAATTGTTATATCTTCTTCTTGGATCGATCCCTTGATCATTATGTAGTGTCCTTCTTTGTCTCTTGTAATAGTCTTTATTTTAAAGTGTCTTTTGTCTGATATGAGAATTGCTACTCCAGCTTTCCTTTGGTTTCCATTTGCATGGAATATCTTTTTCCATCCCCTTACTTTCAGTCTGTATGTGTCTCTAGTTCTGAAGTGGGTTTCTTGTAGACAGCATATATATTGGTCTTGTTTTTGTATCCATTCAGCCAATCTGTGTCTTTTGTCGGGAGCATTTAATCCGTTTACTTTTAAGGTAATTATCAATATGTATGTTCCTATTCCCATTTTCTTGTTTTGGGTTCGTTATTGTAGGTCTTTTCCTTCTCTTGTGTTTCCTGCCTAGAGCAGTTCCTTTAGCAGTTGCTGTAAAGCTTGTTTGGTGGTGCTGAACTCTCTCAGCTTTTGCTTGTCTGTAAAGGTTTTAATTTCTCCATCAAATCTGAATGACATCCTTGCTGGTTAGAGTAATCTTGGTTGCAGGTTTTTCTCCTTCATCACTTTACATATGTCTTGCCAGTCCCTTCTGGCTTGCAGAGTTTCTGCTGAAAGATCACCTGTAACCTTATGGGGATTCCCTTGTATGTTATTTGTTGTTTTTCCCTTGCTGCTTTTAATATTTTTCCTTTGTATTTAATTTTTGATAGTTTGATTACTATGTGTCTTGGCGCGTTTCTCCTTGGAATTATCCTGTATGGGACTCTCTGTGCTTCCTGGACTTGATTAACTCTTTCCTTTCCCATATTAGGGTAGTTTTCAACTATAATCTCTTCAAATATTTTCTCAGTCCCTTTCTTTTTCTCTTCTTCTTCTGGGACCCCTATAATTCGAATGTTGGTGCGTTTAATGTTGTCCCAGAAGTCTCTGAGACTGTCCTCAGTTCTTTTCATTCTTGTTTCTTTATTCTGCTCTGCAGTAGTTATTTCCACTATTTTGTCTTCCAGGTCACTTATCCGTTTTTCTGCCTCAGTTATTCTGCTATTGATCACTTCTAGAGAATTTTAAACTTCAATTATTGTGTTGTTCATCACTTTTTGTTTGCTCTTTAGTTCTTCTAGGTCCTTGTTAAATGATTCTTGCATTTTCTCGATTCTATTTCCAAGATTTTGGATCATGTTTACTATCATTATTCTGAATTCTTTTTCAGGTAGACTGCATATTTTGTCTTCATTTGTTAGGTCTGGTGGGTTTTTATCTTGCTCCTGTCCTTCATCTGCTGTGTGTTTCTCTGTCTTGTCATTTTGCTTATCTTACTGTGTTTGGGGTCTCCTTTTGGTAGGCTGCAGGTTTGTAGTTCCCGTTGTTTTTGGAGTCTGGCCCCAGTTGGTAAGGTCAGTTCAGTGGGTTGTGTAGGCTTCCTGGTGGAGGGGACTAGTGCCTGTGTTCTGGTGGATGAGGCTGGATCTTGTCTTTCTGGTGGGCAGGTCCACATCTGGTGGTGTGTTTTGGGGTGTCTGTGGACTTTTGATTTTAGGCAGCCTCTCTGCTAATGGGTGGGGTTGTGTTCCTGTCTTGCTAGTTGTTTGGCATAGGGTGTCCAGCACTGTAGCTTGCTGTTCATTGAGTGAAGCTGGGTGCTGGTGTTGAGATGGAGATCTCTGGGAGATTTTCGCCATTTGATATTATGTGGAGCTGGGAGGTCTCTTGTGGACCTGTGTTCTGAAGTTGGCTCTCCCATCTCAGAGGCACAGCACTGACTCCTGGTTACAGCACCAAGAGCCTTTCATCCACACGGCTCAGAATAAAAGGGAGAAAAAGTAGAAAGAAAGAAAGAAAGAAAGAAGGAAAGAAAGAAAGAAAGAAAGGAGGAAAGGAAGAAACAAAGAAGAAAGAAAGAAGGAGGGAGGGGGGGAGGAAGGAAGGAAGGAGGGAGGGAAGGAAAGAAAGAAAGAAAATAAAATAAAGTAAGATAAAATAAAATAAAGTTATTAAAATAAAAAATAATTATTAAGAAATTTTTTTTAAAAAAGAAAGAAAAAAAATGGACGGATAGAACCCTAGGACAAATGGTGAGAGCAAAGCTAGACAAACAAAATCTCACACAGAAGCATGCACTAACACACTCACAAAAAGAGGAAAAGGGAAAAAATAATATATCTTGTTCTCAAAGTCCACCTCCTCAATTTGGTATGATTCTTTGTCTATTCAGGTATTCCACAGATGCAGGGTACATCAAGTTGATTGTGGAGCTTTAATCCGCTGTTCCTAAGGCTGCTGGGAGAGATTTCCCTTTCTCTTCTTTGTTGTCACAGCTCCCTGGGCTCAGCTTTGGATTTGGCCCTGCCTCTGTGTGTAGGTCGCCGGAGGGCGTCTGTTTTTTGCTCAGACAGGACGGGGTTAAAGGAACCGCTGATTCAGGGGCTCTGGGTCACTCAGGCCGGGGGGAGGGAGGGGCACGGAGTGCGGGGCCAGCCTGCGTTGGCAAAGGCCGGAGTGACGTTGCACCAGCCTGAGGCGCGCCGTGCGTTCTCCCGGGGGAGTTGTCTCTGGATCACGGGACCGTGGCAGTGGCAGGCCTCACAGGCTCCCCGGAAGGGGTTGTGGATAGTGACCTGTGCTCGCACACAGGCTTCTTGGTGGCGGCCGCAGCAGCCTTAGCGTCTCATGCCCGTCTCTGGCGTGTGCGCTTTTAGCCGCGGCTCGCGCCCGTGTCTGGAGCTCCTTTAAGCAGCGCTCTTAATCCCCTCTCCTCGCGCACCAGGAAACAAATAGGGAAGAAAAAGTCTCTTGCCTCTTCGGCAGGTCCAGACTTTTCCCCGGACTCCCTCCCGGCTAGCTGTGGCTCACTAGCCCCCTTCAGGCTGTGTTCACGCCACCAACCCCAGTCCTCTCCCTGCGCTCTGACCGAAGCCCGAGCCTCAGCTCCCAGCCCCGCTCGCCCTGGCGGGTGAGCACACAAGCCTCTCGGGCTGGTGAGCGCCGGTCGGCACCGATCCTCTGTGCGGGAGTCTCTCCGCTTTGCCTTCCGCACCCCTGTTGCTGCGCTCTCTTCCATGGCTCCGAAGCTTCCCCCCTCCGCCACCCGCAGTCTTCGCCTGCGAAGGGGCTTCCTAGTGTGTGGAGACCTTTCCTCCTTCACAGCTCCCTCCCACTGGTTCAGGATCCATCTCTATCCTTTTGTCTGTTTATTCTTTTGCCCTACCCAGGTACGTGGGGGGGTTTCTTGCCTTTTGGGAGGTCTGAGGTCTTCTGCCAGCGTTCAGTAGGTGTTCTGTAGGAGCTGTTCCACGTGTAGCTGTATTTCTGGTGTATCTGTGGGGAGGAAGGTGATCTCCACGTCTTACTCTTCCGCCATCTTCCCCTCGTCCCACAAACTGATTATAGGATGAGGCTGTCGCTCTAGTTCACGTCAGAGATTGTGGTGATTTCAGCCAGCTCAGAAGTAATTGTGAAGGGGAGAAGAGCAGAGATTCAAGAAATTGGAGTAGAATTAGAAGGACTTGATGATCAGAAGATGTGGGAGAGAGAAAGAGAGGAGGCGAGACTGAGAATTCAGGTGTATGTGTGAGTTGGACGAGGGGCAGATGGAGCAGAGGAGACTGGCTGAAAGAGGGGTGAGGACGGAGAAGTGTCCCCGAGGCCTCTTCAATAGAGCTTGACTTTGGGCTGTATGGAGAGGTAGCCTGGAGCAGGCAGAAGAGCGCTGGGCCTGGGCTCCCAGGAGGTGACAGTTGCAGGGTTTGTCCCTCAGAGCCTTCCCAGCTCTTCACCCTACGAGTCTGCAATGGAATCGTATCCATTTGGACCCTAATGGCCTCAAGAGAAGAACCTCACACGTAGTCTGTGAGAAAGATAAGGTGGAAGCTTATCCCCACTTGGCTGGTGAAGCTCAACGGCATGTCTGTGGTCACACTCATGTTAAGGGGCAGATCCAGGATTTGTGTCACCACAGGGCACCCCTCCTGAGGCCACACTGCCTCCCAAGATGTCCCCAACTCTGTCTGGGTTCAAGCAAAACCTGAAAGAAACATGGAGTAAACCCATGAGTCCCTTTATTTCTTGAAAAAGTCAAGTCCCAACTTTGTTCCTTTTTATGGCTGAGTAATATTCCATTGTACATATGTACTACACATCTTCTTTATCCATTCCTCTGTCGATGGACACTTAGGTTGCTTCCATGTCTTGGCTATTGTAAATAGAGCTGCAATGAAAATTGGGGTGCATGTATCCTTTCAGACCATGTTTTTCTCTGCATATATGCCCAGGAGTCAGATTGCTGGATCATATGGCAGTTCTATTTTTAGATTTTAAAGTAGTCTCCATATTGTTCTCCACACTGTCCTATGTACTGTACTGTACAGTCTCTGTACTGTAAATTGGTACATAGTGGTTGTACGAATTTACTTTCCCACCAGCAGTGTAGGAGGGTTCTCTTTTCTCCACACCCTCTCCAGCATTTATTGTTTGTATATATTTTGATGATGGCCCTTCTGAGTGGTGGGAGGTGATACCTCATTGTAGTTTTGATTTGCATTTCTCTAATAATTAGCGGACTTGAGCATCTTTTCATGTGCTTTTTGGCCATCTGTATGTCTTCTTTGGAGAAATGTCTATTTAGGTCTTCTGTACATTTTTTGATTGGGATAATTGCTTCATTTTAAATTTCTTCAGTTATCTCTTAGATATCTATCAGTTGTCACTAATTCATACCCAAACTCTCCACAAACATACCAGGAATCTAGAAGTCTCGTCACCTCCACCCCCACCATTTTTAAAATTTCCTTGAGGACCTCACTGCTGGAGCCCAGCATCCTCCTGTTACAGTTCGGTCTCATGAACCGCTGTCACCTCCAGGGCCCGTGAGGCACCTTGGGTGCACAATCTAAGAAGGTATTCATTCTCAGGGTTGTACAAGTGTTGGATCAGTACTTGCCTGACCCTGAGAGTGAATGTCTCCTTGAATTTTGTGCCCTAGGCGCCTTGCTCTCCTCACCTTAGTCCTGGCCCTGCTCACTTCCTTCCTTTGTTGGATTTCTTTACCTGAATCCTATGCCATCCTGTTTTGCTTTACTCCCTCATTTTGGTGAGCACATCCTCCAGTCGTTTCCTGAGAAAGGAACGTGGGAGACAAACTCTCTGAGACTATATGTCTGAGATTGTCTTTATTCTCCCTTCATACTTGATTAATAATTTGGCTGCATATAGAATATCTTAGCTGTGTCCAGTGTAAGTATCTGAGTTTAGTGTCTCTTTGGTTCATTTTTTCGGAGAATTATCCTCCCATCGCCCAGCTGTGTAGTGGAGGGAAAGGGGTCTGGGGTTTTAACTACTTCTCTGATAGACTTTCAGTCAAGCCCTGTGCCCCACGTCTGCTCTTTGTGACACCTGGTGGTTCCAAATTCTGAGTCTTTCCTAGATTCTCCAGCGGAAACAGGCTTGCTCTTGTGCGCATACCCCTTGCAGGTAACTACATTCCAACTTTCTGGTTCTCAGTTAATCCCTCTTCCGTCCACTGTCCAGCACGCAAACATTTTGCTGCTAGCTCTCACCCACTGTTGGCGTCTCTCTGATTCTCCTTTTCCTTGCAGAGTCTCTATCTTTCAAAACATCCTTGTGGTAATTTTCATGAAGCTCCAGCAAGGAGTCACGATAAAAACATATGTTTATTCTGCCACATTCAATTAGGAGTATTTTCTGTCTTTTTAAAACTTTCTTTTGACCCACTTTCTCTCACACAGTCTTATTCACAGCTGTTTTAAAAACTGAGTCCAGTAAGAATCCTGAGCATGGCTCCCTGTGACTCATCTCCATGAAGTCTGTCCTAACTACTCTAACCTACATTGTTCCTGTCTCGTTGGAGCTTAACATGGTCCATACCTTACTCTAGCCCAGCATGGGTTCTCCTTTGTTTCTTGTTTGCCAACTCGTGTGCTCCAAACCTGGCTGAAGTTGGGTATCCTCTTTCTCTGGTGTTCCCTCCACTGATGCCTTGCAGAGATGTGGAGAGGGAAATGTGAGTTGGAGGAAGACTATTCCTGGCTCTGTCTTTCCAGAACTCCCAACCTCTGGTGGCCAAATCAGCGTGACCCACCGCTGGCTCCCTGTCACTGAATGCAGCCCAGAGTGGTGCTGGAGCAGGTCCTGGGGGGAGAGGGCTAACTGCATCGAGCAAAGTGGGGGAGGAAAACACCTTGCCTTCTAGACCTAAAACAGGTTCCCAAGGCCAGAGCGGGGATGCTGGTGCCACAGGCACGCAGGCCATGTGCTGGGTGAGGAGGTAAGAGTGTCGCGTGAGCCTGGCTGAGGGGGTGTGTGACCTTGGGGTGGACAGAGCCCCAGAGGGCGGGCAAGTGTGAGGGACTGTTCACAGTTCATTGACTCTGGCCTGGGCTTCCTCCAGTAAGCACTGTGATCCTTGTCAACCTCTACCTGGTAGTGTTCACGCCATACTGGCCTGTCACTGTGCTCATGCTCACCCGGCTGTCTTTTGACTGGAAGACCCCTGAGCGAGGTGAGGGCCCTGCGAGGGCTGTGTTGCCACCCACCACATGCTCTTTCTTTCTCTTCTTATACTGTGGCCAATTCCGGGCAGCCCTTCAGCCTGACCTTGTCTGGGCTGGAGAAGGTGAGGGAAGGGGTCTTTTCAAGGCGCCAGCGAGGCCCAGATAGGAACTGGAGTAGGCTAGGGGAGGGGCGGCTAGTACAGGAGAGAACTAGGCCTGTCCTAAACTGGCCCAGATGTTCATTCCCAGCCTGGGTGTTACTTAAGAGGGCAGGAAAGAGCAGGGGGTGAGGGCACCCTGAGGCAGGCCTTAAAGGGCTCTGAAGAAGACAGCGGAGGTGGCCCAAGCTCAGCTACACTGGCTCTGTTCTCAGGTGGCTGCCGGTTTACCTGCGTAAGGCACTGGTGCCTGTGGAAACAGTACTGTGATTACTTCCCACTCAAAGTGAGGAGCCGCAGATCTCCACTTGGGCCCCAGGCCCAGCCCCGACTCCAGTGGCAGTGGCTGGGTCAGGGTGGGGCATCATTCACATCGAGGCCCATGTGGCTGACGCTCCCAGGAGCTGTGTATTACCCTACCTGCATGGCCAGCCAGACACAACAGCCCTTTCCTTTCTAGGTCTCTGGCCAGAAGAAGCGTCCTCTTCCCTGGCTATACCCCTCTTGACTCCACGTTCCTCCACAGCTTTTGAAGACTCACGATCTCTCCCCTAGCCTCAACTACATCCTCGCCTGCCGTCCTCATGGGCTCATGTCCCACTCATGCTTTGGCCACTTTGCCACAGAGAAGTCAGGCTTCTCCAAGATCTTTCCTGGCATCACTCCTTATAGCCTCACACTGGGGGCCTTTTTCTGGGTGCCTTTCCTCAGAGAGTATGTCATGTCTACAGGTGAGTTGGCTCCTAGGATGTAAAGCCAAAGAAATAAATGGCTCCCCCAGAAAGAGGTGTCGGGTGAATGGGTGAGAACAAGGCCAATTCTGTGATCCCCTCTGGTCTGAAAAGCTACCATAGGTTCAGCTGCCTTATGTGAGGCTCTCCCCTCCTTTGAAGCGGTAGGGAGGAAAGTTAGCAGGTTTGGGAGATTACCAATGATCTCTTGTTTTTTTCTGCCCACCAGGGGCCTGCTCTGTGAGCCAGTCCTCCATGGACTTCCTGCTTACCCGTAGAGGCACAGGCAACATGCTGATCGTGGTGGTCAGTGGCCCGGCTGAGTGCAGATACAGCCTGCCAGCATCTACCACCTTGGTCTTGAAGAACCGCACCGGCTTTGTACGCACGGCCCTTCGGCATGGGTAAGGACACTTCTGGTCCAGACTGGGGAGAGGGGTTCCGAAAGCCCAGTGGGGAAGGAGGAAGAGGTTTTGAGGAAATGATATATAAAGAGGGAGGGGGAAAGCCGCTTCCGTGGTGGAGTAGAGCCTGGGTCACGTTCTAGAGGCATTTCTGCTTCTGAAGAAAGGCCAGCAGGCCAACCGGAACCTGATCTGCCTCAGACTAGCATCTCATCTGGACCAGTCCCTTTGTGAAAGGTGACTGGCTGCAACCCTATCTCAGAGAAAGCCAAAATTACCGTGTGGGCTAAAGGGAAGAAACCGAAAAGAAATGGCCCTTGGGTCTTAGCTTCCAGTGTTTCAGACCTTCTGGGTTTACAGGAGGGTCTGGGACTCACTTCCCTTAGCTTGCTGCTACTTTGCCCCCAGAGGCAGCTTGGGGTGGACCACGAGGCCCTCCCACCTAGCCTGGACCTGGGCCCAGCTGGGTTAGGGGCTGAGGAGCTTACAGAGAGACCCAGGGACCACTAGTGGTCAGCGTGTCTGGCTTTTAGCAGGGTCCCTACCTTTCTGGCCATCAGAGAGCATGCTTTTCCTCTGCAGGGTGGCTCTAATCCCTGCCTATGCCTTTGGGGAGACAGAACTCTACATAAAGCAGATTTTCACTCCCGGGGGTTTCGTTAATCGCTTCCAAAAATGGTTCCAGAGTATGGTACACAGCTACCCTTGTGCCTTCTACGGGCACGGCTTCATTGAGAACTCCTGGGGCCTTCTGCCCTACGCTAGGCCTGTAACCACCATTGGTGAGTTGGTCCTTGTGCTGGCAGCCTCATCTGGTACACAGGATCCAGTTCCAAAGCTGGACCTTGGCTCTGGCCATGTCCAGAGGCAGGTCACTGGCCAGGATGAGCACAGGGGTGGGGGAAGCGTGGGGAGAACCCGGGCTTGAGGGCTGAGGCCTGTTCTGAAGAGTGAGCCATTCTGATGCTTTCCCTTTCCCTTCTCCGTCTCCCCTGGCAGTTGGGAAGCCTCTGCCACTGCCCAAGATTGAGAACCCGAGCAAGAAGACGGTGGTAAAATACCATGTGGTCTATATCGATGCCCTGCACAAACTGGCCGGCACAAGACCAAGTCTGGCTTCTCAGAGACCCAGGAGCTGGTGCTAACTTGACAGACATCCCCCCGAGGTCTCTCAGCCTGGTTGGAAGGAGTGAAACAGGTGAACAGGAGGACAAAAGTCCTGATTCGGCCAGTCCTCACTGTGACAGGTACATGCGTGTGGGTGCCTGTTGGGCTGTTTTCTGGATCCCTCTTCCTCCCTTTCTCTCCTTCTAGCTCTTCTCTGCCTTTTCCTCGGGGTTACAAGGAGACGGCCCCAAAGCCAGGGAAGGCCCTAGGGGAGAGGGGTCCTGAAAGCTCCCTCACACATGCCCACTCAGCATCAGCACTGAGGAAAACAAGGCACAGAACAAAAAGCCCACCTTCTGATACTGCCTGGCCCCACCCAGCCTGTTCTGAGGGCCTAGTATCCCTGCACTTGTCTCTTCTTCTCCGGCTCTTAAGCAGCCCCATCTTCTGGCATCAAGGCCCCTCCAGGACTGGCGGCCTTGAGCTCCAGTAGGCTTTGAGTTTAGGCCCCTCCACCTTCACGCCCTGTGACTTGGATCAGTCTTCTCTGAGCCTGCTTCCTCATCTGTAAAATGGGACAAATAGTCCCTCCCCTGCTTACCTCAAAGGCTGGTGGGATGATGATATCGAAGGTGATTGAACTTTGTAAACTGGAGAGCTACACAAAAGTATTCTCCACCAACCATTTTGCCCACTTCCTGTCCCTGAGCAAGCAATGCCCTACATTTCATGACATCTCAATGTTTAAAAGAAAGTTTATCCAATTAAAAAAACATTCTAATCTATTCTTATTTTTTAAAGTTTGTCTTTTTTATTTTATTTTTTGGCCGCGCAGCACATGGGATCTTAGTTCCCCAACCGGGGATTGAACCCGTGCCCCCTGCGTTGGAAGCATGGGGAATTAACCACTGGACTGCCAAGGAAATCCCTAATCTATTTTTTAAAAAAGAAAGTTTACAGTGTAGGATCTTGTCAACAGTTGTTTGAAAGTTTAAGTAAACTTTCTAGTTGGGTGACCTTGGGGGAGCTACTTAAACTCTTTAATGGTGGTCCCCTCATCTGCAAAATGGGACGATACATCATGGGGAGCTGGAGGCTGGATCTACCAAAGCTGTTTTGGGCTGAGGCCTGAAGAATGTTATAGATGCTACGGTCTCAAGCTGAGGGTGACTCCCTGCTGTGTCTTTGCCTCAGGACAATGTTCCTTTTTGCAGGACCTCTAGCCTATCAGACATGCGGTTACAGGAAAAGACCTAGGTGATGGGGATGGGTGCGTGTGAGCTGAGGCGCAGAGAAGATGCGGGATGTTCTGACAGGAAATTCACACCACCTTCCTCCTGCTGCCCCTTCTAAAATGGGTGCCTCGGTCCTTCCCCAAGCTCATGTGTGGTGTCAAAGAAACACCTAGTGGGAATTCCCTCACGGTCCAGTGGTTAGGATTCTGGGCTTTCCCTGCTGAGGGCACAGGTTCAATCCTGGTCGGGGAACTAAGATCCCCCAAGCCACAGGGCACGGCCAACCGCCAGCACCACCACCAGAACAACAAGAGCAAAAAACAAAAGAAGCACCTAGCAGGTAGGAAGTGCTTAAGCTGATCTTAAGAACAAGGGGAAAAAGCTTTATTTGCAAAGAATAAACCATTAATTTACACAAACTTACATCCCAGTTTATATACATTATGTATAGTTTATATACACAGTATCTCACACTGAATGCTGACCCCCAAAGCAGCACTGGGCCTGCTTCAGGCCATCCTCACCACAAAGCCCACCCCCGCACCCCAGCTGGAAGCTTTTTGACTAAAGAAATGACATACCCCAACTCGACTTGGAGAGAGCCCTGAAAAGGATTACCAAAAAAAAAAAAAAAAAAAACCCATTTCCGTCTTCGTGCTCACATGGCCTAGGGAAGCCTCCAGGCAGGGACGGTGCCTGAGGCAGCGCCAGAGTGGCCTCAGGACTCCGTGGTGTTGGGCCCATCTGGAGCCTTCCATCCAGAGGCAGAAGCTGGGAGAGTGCCCTGGGGAAGGAAGCACTCTGACCAAGGCTGTGGTTATGCTTTCCCTGCCTGGCCTGGCTCCTGATGGCGGCCAAGAACTTCCAGCCTCGAGTCTGTGGGTGGTAGAAATAAGGGGGCTGTGTGGGACATGGACTGTTCCCCCCTCACCCTGCTGAGTCTGGAGGTTGGGGCTCCTTCACCTCGGGCAGGTCGCCTTCTGTCTCTGGGCCTCAGTTTCCACATGAGTAACATGCGGTAGAACGTAGGTTGGGCTAGACTCCCTCTAAGGGCCTCTCAAACTCTGTTTCTCTGAATCTATTTGCATCCACCACAGGTTACATAAAACACACATACTCACACATGGCTCAAAGTCTTTGTTCACCTCCAGGGTGCCTAGCCCTTTACTGCTCATCAAAAGAAATTTGGCTCAGGGTGGATGAAGGGGGAAATAAGGCAAAGACAACATTTTCCGAGGAACCAGTAGCTGAACAGCCCTCAGTAGCTGCCTTTTGTGTCAGCTTTGGCTGTTGAAGCCGAAGCAGCTGGCAAAGCCCCCGCCATGCAATTCTCCTTCAAACCTGTGTCATCCACTTGCTCACAAATGCCCTCATCCTATTCTCTATGCTAGCTTTGGCCTTCTGGAAAAGCCACATCTGCATAATTCCAAGGTGTGAGTCTAGTTCCACATCCTCTTAAGAGTAAACTGCTTGAATAACTTTGCAGCAACAGGGCTACTTCTTGCTTCCCTCATCACCCCTCTCCCTCCAGGGTTCCTTTTGAGGGGTCGCAATGAATAAAGGAGTCCTGTGCGAATCCCACTTCCCCTCTAATCCCCTCCATGTCTGGAGAATAGGGTGGATGTCAGAATGTTCCTTTAGGGGAACAATTGAGAAGTCTTTTCCTTCCTTCATCTCACACCCTTTTGGCTTTAGAACCAGACCTCTCTCAGGTCTTCCCTGCATCCCTGAGAGATCCTGGTAGTACAGAGGTCTTTGTGGTATGGCAGAAAGAGATAAGGAGTCACTTAGTAGCTGCGCGAAGTGGCTAGTTCCTATAACCTGGCTGAAGGGTAACCAGAGGAGGTCCTTGTCCACAGTTGGGGCTCTGTACACAATGGTTGGTTGGTTTATTGGGTGGATGAAAGAATATGAGGGGCATCCATTCTGTGGGTACTGGAGGCCTGCTGCTCGGGCATGGTACCAAGATGATTCTTCTGAACACAAGAGCTCTAAGGCTGATGGGTATTTTCCAAAGAAACTGCATACTTGTTTTCCCCAGAGCCCCTGGCAGCCAAGAGAAGAGGCGTTACCATCAAGGAATGAAAACTAGCCTCTTTGGGTTTCTCCCTAGGTCCCTCAAGGATTTGAGCTCCACATTACCATTTTTATTGGTTCTCTTTAGATTCCAAATTCAACGCAATGCTGGGGCAGAACAGAATAGCTTTGTAATCAGACCTGGTTGAAAGCCCCAGGTTTGTGACTTAAGCTGGTCAAAGCACTTAACCTCTCTGAGCCTCGTCTAAACAATGGGATTGGTAATATTATCAAAGGAGATACGAGAGAAAGCACTTTACAGACTTTAAGGAGACGTTCTCATCAGATCCTGCTATAACTGAGGACTGTCTAAGGCACTTTATAGGAGCTGGGTCCAAACACATGCCTCGAGTTTGCCTCAGCTGGGATGGCAAGGCTGTCACTAGCAACCAGACGATGGTGGCGCAGCTCACCCCCTCTTGCCCTGACCCTTGAAGGGTCAAGCAGTGTATTTGCTTAGAAAGGGAAGGCACAGCAGAGAAATGAGTACCTCTTGTTCTTGGTGGATTTCAGCTGCCTGAAGGAGCTTATTCCCTCTCTCCTCAAAAGGAAACGTTTCAGGAGTAAGAGTAGCAGATTCTACAAGACTGGCCCTCCCAGCTTTGGGTTAGACTCAGCACCTAGACTGGGCCCAGGCAGTTAGAAATAAGGCCCTTGAATGATCTTGTCATATGATTTGATGGGAAGCTTGGGGTTGTGGGGGCTGGTGTCTTTGGGCCTGACTAGAGGGCAGAGCCCTGCCCCGTGCCTAGACGCTGCCTCCTCCTGAGCCTGGATTCAGGGGAGCAGCCCTGGAGTCTATGGTGACTCTGCTGTGCTGTGGTTTTCCGGAGCCAGAGAGAAGAAAGGGGGATGTGGTTAGTAGGGCATCAGCTGCTGTCCTTTCAGACAAGGCCTGGGCTAGTGACCACTTGGGTTGCAACACACTTGAAGAAAACCCTGTCCTAGCCTCAGCTCTTACCCTTTCCAGGTCAGGTAGAAAAGCTCTGTCTTGCCGAGGCCCAGGGTCAGTCTAGGGTCTGGGAATGTTAGCAGGCTAGCCTGGCAGCTGCCTAAATATTAGAATTTGAAGGAACTTCTGGAGGTCATCCAGTCCAACCCTTTGCCCCCAGACGCGACTTGACTAGATGAATATTTGTGTTGCTTAATAAAAGGAAAATTTCCTTTGTGCCCAGGTAATCTAGAGTATCCCAGACTCACATAAACGCAGGTCCCAGGATAGGCACCTGTCTCAGACAGAGGTAGGCTCTGGGGAGGAAGAAAACGGAGGTTCTCGCCAGGTTGGGAAGGGGACAATTGCGGGGGGACCCAAGGAGTCTTCTGAGCTTGGAGCACAGCTGTAAACAAAGTGAAAGACATGTGGCCCCAAGCACGGCCTCTGTTTCTTACCCAGGCAGGTTTCTGGCCATGCCCTGCAATTGCTCCAAGGAAAAGCAAACCTCCTGTCCTCAAAGCCCTGCCAGCTGCCGGGACGCGGCTCAGCGATAGTGGGAAAACCATCTGGCAGGTTTCTCCCCTGGGCTCTGCCACAAGCACCTGCCTTTCCCTCCCTGCCCCTCTCTTTAGGTTGCAATGCTCCCCTCCTGCCCCGCCCTTCGGGGTCAGAGGCTCACCCCACAGTCTGGGCTGCACCTTTGCTAATTCTCGCCTGCTGCCTGAGCCCCTCACTTTAGTGCAACAAAATGACACCCGGGACCTCGAGGTTGAAGAGTCATGCCAGAAGCAGTCAACACGGAGCCAAGGAGGAAGGTTCTGCTTCATGTCCTGTTCACTCAAGGTCATTCTGGAAAGTCAAGCAGACCTTGTCATCCTGGAGTCACCGGGGAATAAATAGCACTGGGGCATTTTTCTCTGTGGCTGCTACACCCACACACCTCACTCCACAGCAGCACTTAGGTTCTGGAAGTCCCGGCTCCCTAACCTGGGGTAGGAGCACGGGCAGGGCAAAATGGGATTGGGGAGGGGGGGGGGGAATCTAGGATGCAGGGGCCTCGCCCAGCCTGATGGCCCCGAAGAAGGTGGTGTGCTTGCTCATGTTGATGGAGATGTCGGCGTGCACCATCTTCACGGCGATCTTCTGCCGCGCTTTGAGAAGGCAGACGCCCGCCGTGTAACACGTGTTGTAGTTGGTTTTGCCTGTCTCGATGCTGCGGGTGCACTGCAGGAAGGGCTTCTCGTCCACCACCACCTCATAGCTGGCAAAGTCAGTGAAGTTGATGTAGTATACCTGGGGGAGAGGCAACGAGAAGGGATTGGGGGCGAGCGGAAGGAGAGGGTGGGCCCTCCCTGGTGACCGGCAGACGCGACCTGCTCACGCGAGCTGCCACTGCACCTCTTGAAGGCACGCTAGTCGGCCAACAGGACGGGCGGGGCGACAGGCTTATTCGCTGTCCTGCCTCCCCTCCATTGGGCTCAGGGGGTTAAGCAAACCTCTTTCGACAGCACACGGGTGGGAGACTCTGCAAGAGCCAGAACCATGCCTCATTCACCCCTTTACCTCCCCCAGCGCCCCCTCCCTGCCCCCTGCCCTCCAGCACAGTTCTCGGCACACATTAGGTGCTGGATCAGTGCTACAGACACAAACGAAGGTGAATCAATTTCCAATTTCCAGCCCCAGGGACCATTTGTAGATAAACTTAGCAGTTGCTGATTCCCCAGAGAGGGCACAGGACCAATCTGCGAGTTCTTCAGTTCTCTGCACCCTGCTCCCCTGAGGCTGAATTTCTCTCACTGATTCTCCCAATGCCCCTTGGCGCTCTCGTCTGATGATTGAGGAAACAGATGCAGAGGGATGGAGAACTATCTGTCACAAATGAGATAAAGAATGTGGAAGGGCAAAACTAACTTCGTGGCCAGAAGGAAGTGCTAAGCTGTGTTCAGTGGCATGATGTCCAGGGCATTTTCCCAGTTTGCGTGGGGTACAAGGCCTGAGGCCACTCCCAGTTCTATCCCAGGCCCAGAAAATTAATTTTTCTCTTCTTCACGACCCTTATCCTTCACACCCCACCCCCAGCTTTGATCCCCACCCCCACCAAATGGCACTTAGGACATTGGGATCATACCCCTGGGGACTGGGACACTCATCTGTTGCCCTAACTCACTTTATGGAAGGCTGTTCCCACCACAGCCTGTTCAGGAGGCTGCAGTGTATTCAGGTGCCATACAGTTTCTTGGGTCAGGACCCAAGCTGTGCCAAGATGCTCAGTAGGCTCAGCAAATGCTCGTGAACCCACCTTCTCTGGCCACTCTCCTGGGAGACCCTTCTACCGGCTCCAGCGTCTTTCTGTCCATCCACCCGCTTGCCGCCCGCCCCTCAGAAGCCCCGGCCTCAAGGCTTGCCCACCGCTAGCTCTGAGGAGCCACCCCATTGGAGACAAACAACCGGGGTGGAAGTGGATGGGCACTGGTTGACCTGGGGAGTGGGCCCTGGGCCAGGACAAGGACAAAAACAGAGGGAGAAAAGGGCTTGGAGAACGACAGCAGGGGGGAGGCAAGAATGACAGAGAAGCAGAAAGGTAGAGAAACAAATGGGAGAAAGAAGGAAAGACAGAAATCTTTTTGAGGTGGAGAGAAGGTCCGGAGGGGCACTCTCAGTTTTCATTATAAAGCCAGTAGTGTGGGAGGAAGGGGTCCTCAGCAGCCCTGGAACTGACTTGCAAAGAATATATACTAAGGCAGAGTTCAAGTTTGGCAGTAGAACCAAACAACTCAGTGGGGAAACTAGGGCCTGGGGCTCTGTAGGAGGGAATCAGATGGCAGGGCGTGGGATGGGCCTCTTTTCAGTTTTTCAATCATATCTGGCTAGGAAAAAACACCAGACAGCACCCCATCTCTTTCCTCCCTCTTTTCAACTCCCTCCCAGTGCGCCCTCCCCGCCCCACCCCCGCAAAGCAGGACGTTAGCCATTGGCTGGGCTGGGCCGGCTCCACAGTGCCCCTCTGTGGCCTGCACGAGATCTGCATTCTGGATATAAGAAGAGTTAGGCCTGAGACCGTACTCACTTCTACCTGACTATAGATGAAGTAGGTGCCGTCCACCAGTACCTCCAACTCCCCACTGCGGGGGTGTAGCTTAAACACCTTGGGGTTCATGGTGATGCGAGACCAGTCATTGAGCACTCCACCTGAAAGATCTCAGTATGAGAGAAGGGCAGTCACTCAGTACATGTCAGAACTATCTGGGCAGTAAATACAAGAAATATCAGGCCGTACACAACCCCCAGCCCCATCCCAATACAACCTGGATAGCCCAGGAGGCCAAGCTTTAAGAACAGCATCTGGAAGCAGAGAAAGCAGTCTGTTTGTAAAGTGGCAGCTAGGCCTGCCTCAGGCCGCTGGGGTCTGCCTGTCCTCCTTCCTCTCTCCTTTCCTGACCCCTCTGTCTGGAAGGATATTTAAGCAACACCTTCTAGCTGGAATTGGGTGAGGGGGAGGTAAGAAGAGGGCAGGCACGCTGCCCTATTTTCTTTGTTGTTCTGGGGCCTGCACAGGCAAAATCCAGACACTGAGGGGCAGGCTAGGTCTTATTATTCCATTTCATCTCACCAGCTATAGCTCCTGAATCCCTCTCCTGTCTTATAGGTTCATGGGTTTTGTCCTTGTCCTTAAGAGGTTCCTTTCTATAGCACCTCCACACCCACTCCTTTCTGGAAAGCCTTGCTGGGCCCTCAGGAAACCACTCAGCCCAAGGAACTGTCTACCCGGAGAACCTTAGGGATCAGGTGTGAGTCAGACTTCATGGTAGCCCGAGCAAGTGACCACCAGTAATAAAGCCCTGTAGGGGAGAGGGATCCTTATGAGAGTGAGGGATAGACTGCAACGAAGCACTGGAACCAACCAAAGGGATGGAGAGGGTGTCTGGGCACTGAGGCACCCCAGCAAAGCACGTCTCTCAGTAATATCCCATATGGGGCGGAGGGTCAGTCACTCCACCTTGGCTGGACGGTGGGGGCTGGCATGTGAGGGAGGAGGAAAAGCTTCCCTTTCCATCTTGCAGCAAGGGGGATGTTCCTTCCCACCTCAAGAGGAGGGAGTCCAGGCCTAGGGAGCCTTCTCGCCTCAAAACCATCCATTCTTAATTCAAGAAAATATGTTTTGAAAGTCCATCCTTGGCTAGTCTCAGGAGGTCTGCCTTTCTGAGGTGTAAGGAAACTGGCCTTCTAGAAAAGGTGCCCGTCTTCCCTTAAGGTGATAAGCAGATGGGATAGGAGTTTGGAGGAGATGCCCTGGCTCTGCCCCTCACGGAGGACTGCTCTGCATGGTATCTTCCTACCCCTGATGCCTTCACTCTTTATTTTAAATTTTAATTTATTTATCTTTGGCTGTGTTGGGTCTTTGTTGCTGCGCGCGAGCCGTTTTTAGTTGCGGCGAGCGGGGGCTACTCTTTCTTGTGTTGTGGTGCGCGGGCTTCTCATTGCGGTGGCTTCCCTTGTTGCGGAGCACAGGCTCTAGGCACACAGGCTTCAGCAGTTGTGGCGCACGGGCTTAGTTGCTCCACAGCATGTGGGATCTTCCCGGACCAGGGCTCGAACCCGTGTCCCCTGCATTGGCAGGCGGATTTTTAACCACTGAGCCACCAGGGAAGCCCTGATGCTCTCACTCTTGCTTCTGTTGCAACTAAAGATCAGCATAGACTACTACTGGGGATTGGCCCAGAGGGGTTGGAACCAGTCTTGTTATGTGGTGGGAGCAAAATCAGTAGCCTCTGGCATAAACATTGAGGCCACCCAACGAGACACCCAAACAAATCTATTTCCTGCCTGTCTCACCCTTCTCTGGACAGATGGTGATCATGGCCCATCCAGGGCCCTGGGGCCCAAGGTACTTGGTCCCAGCAGGACTGCTTAAGTTTTGGTGCCATTCTGTTCCTACTTATATTTCTGAGGTGACTGAGTCAGGCATTCTGGTGGCACTCCAGGATGTAGCTAAGCCCGACCATTAAGGAAGCAGAGCACAGCCAGTTCAGGACTGACTGGGCTCTTAGAAGCTGTCCCCATGCAGCAGGTTTCTGAACCTTCATTTACTGTTTCTGTACTCACAGCCCCTCCCAGTAAGTGTCTGCCATCTTGGCTGGCTTGCTGCTTCCCAAGGCTCCTGGGGGTTCATGCATTTTAGGCTTTGTGCACCCTGGGGACTGGACATTATTTCAAAGCGCTGTTCTTTAATGAACGTTCATGTCTCTTTGAGGAAGAAAATGAAGCTAATCATTCAGTGGAGTATACACACACATCTCTGAAGTGGCATAGTGCAGTGGAGAGAGTCAGACAGATGTGGTTTTGAATCCCCGCTCCTACACTTAACGGAAACCTTGGGCCAGTTAAGCAACCTCTCTGAGCTTCAGTTTCTGTCTCTGTAAAAAGGAGCTAATGCCTACCTCTGTCGTGAGGATCAAATCAAATCAAAGACAAAGTATGTTGAAAACTCTAAAGTACCATACAGATATAAGGCAGTAGATTTAGTATGGTGGTGTCCAATTTGTCTGGCACTGTTTCCCCACCTTTTAAATGCAGGGATTACACTAAATTAGGGTATCTAACCTCATGAAATCCATCCCCCTTTTTTATAGACACTAGCATCTCATACTCCCTGGAGAGTCTAACATGCCCCCCACTTCCCTGAGAGAAATGCCTCCTCCATCCATTTTCTGTGTAGACCCATCAGACAAGAAGATTCGATTTTATGTCGTTCTGCTTTCTCTAATTTGTATTGTGAAAATGGAGATAAAACTACACATATCCCCAAGGGTGACGCTGATTCAGCCTCCACCTCCCAAGAATCCCTGGTTTAGACAATGTCTCAAGTCCCTTTCAGCTTCCTCATCAGCGATTCTAAATGCAATTTGTAGTAACCTTAGGGCAAGCAATTACTCAGGACAGCCAGCAGAGGGCAAAATGGAGCAGAGAATGGCCCCTAATTGACGTGAAGGGTACCTCAGGGGCCTGGGAGGAACAAGGCTGGGTGACTATTTGAAGGCTGGGGGTAACTCTCCTTAGGGAGAGAGCCTACTTTGACTCTTACCATTCTTGACTTGGATTGCTGACCCTTGGCCCTGTAGATGCACCACGGCTGGCTGGGAGGATAAGAAAGACAGAGAGAGTAGTCACTGTGAGAAATGGATGCTTGCTCAGCCACCAGTTGCCAGGATTCCACCTCTGGTTTCTAGTCTTCATTTGTATCCCAATTCTGATCCCTCTCCCCTTTCTTGGGATGCGAGTGGCCACATTTCTGCTAGAGGGTAATATGATTTTGTAGCTCTGCCACTTCATAGCTGTGTGACCTCAGCCAAATATAATGCCTCTGAGCCTCATTTCGCTAACTGTGAAATGGGGATCATGAGAATCTCTGTCTGACCTCTCTCACAGGGATGTATGAAGATCAACTGAGGTGACGAATATAAAATGCCCTGCAAGCCATCAAGCACCGTGCAACTGTGTAGATTGATCGCCGTGACCAAACAGCTGTAGTGAGGGAGGCTGAGATGAGACAAGGCGAGGCGGCGGAACCTGCCAGTAGAGACGGATCAGGAAGCTCAGAGACTAGGGAGGAGCCCTTCAGGCCAGGCTGGGCTTGACCCAGAGCTGGTTGGCTGATTTTCAAGGACATACTCTTAAACTTCTAAGCTGCTGATGTCAGGTGGTCTGAGGGCCGACAAGGTGTCTGGGGTGGCCGGGGAGGCGGAGGTCCAGGTGAATAGGCCTGACTGGCAGCTGACTATTGGGTTTGGCTATGGTGACCCTCTGTCTCCTGGGGAATGGGGAAAAATGGCCATGACAAGACTCAGTTCCCTTGCTAAAGGCAGGCCCTGGGGCAAAGCTTTTCTATTCATAGAGATGGAGGAGGCTGCGAATGAAGAACCTCCGAACCTCCAGGGTCTCCTCACAAGATAAAGCCTCGGCAAATTTAATAGGGAGCAAACTCAAGGGTGGCTCTAGCCTGTGGTCTTCCCTCCTCTCCAGCAAGAGAGCAATTCCCAGCCAACCTGGTTTTCTCGAGTTCCAGCTTTATCAGCAGCACCTGCAAAATAGGACAGGCCAGTCAGAGGGCGTGCTCTTTCTACTTCCTTTACTCCTCACCTAGGCAGCCAGTGGCACTGAGCTTTTGCTCCCTGTAGTGAAGCCCTGTCTGAGTGCTATTTTCCAGGGCTCAGAAATGGAGGGAGAGTCAGGGTGTGATGCAGGGCACTGGGGTAGGAGAGGACACCCCTTCCTTCTCTTACTTGCTCCCGACCTGCATCTTCAGTGGGCCTAGCAACCAGCAGGGAAACTGGCCTCTCACCAACGCTGGTCTAAGGGAAGTGCCACCGAGCACCTAGGGAGACAGAGGAGAGTGTTTTCCTGCCACCACGTGACCCCGAGACGACGGTGCTTGCTTCTTTAACCTTTTGCTCCCTTTCTATTAATTTTCTTCATAGAGCGCATTGCCATTTGTAAATATCTTGCTCCTTTAATTGTCTCTCTCCTCCTGTAGGACATAAATTCCACGAGAACAGGGACCACTTATCAATATATCTCTTGCACATAGAAAGTGCTCAATTAATATTTGTGGAAAGATTGGATGAAAAAAAAACCCCTAACTGCATCTCTTGGGGCCACGGTGATGCTGATTAGCCCTGTCTGAACTATGAGTCAAAGAATCTGAGTCTTGTGGCAGTAAAGATCCAGAGAAATCAGCCGTAAAGACTCCATTTCTGTAAAGCCCCAAGATACAAGAGGGGAACAGGAGAAGGAAATAACAACTGACCCAAGCCCAGATAGTTTGACTCCTGTCAACTTCAATTAGGCAGGTTTGGATCTGGATCTATATCTTTTGGATGCCCTTCTGGGCCCAAAGGGAAAGATGCAAAGAGATTAAATGCTCTTCAAATGGGCAGTGTGGTGGGGGGAAGAATATAGTGCAAAAAGCACTTGGTTCCTCAACAAGTTGGTCTTGGCGCCTGTGTCTGCTTCTTCCACAGCCTGAGTGATTCATAAGTTGCCAACTCTTTGACCGTCAGTGACTACTTGTCTACCTCTGTGGGAAAGACATTTCAGAGTTCAAGGGATGAGACTGCTCTAGGGCTTGTCATTCTGTCCAGTCCCCAGCATTCCTCCTCATAGCCTATTTCTAATGAAACATCAGTATGTGAAGCTGAATGCTGGGAATCAGAGCAGACCAAATCCATCCCCTGTGGGAACTCCGGTGAACCCTTAGGGCCTCTATCTCTGGCTCATGAGTTTACAGGGAGGCCTAGAGTCAGGGAGGGCTTATGATGGAAGGCTTGAGACAGGTCAAGACCAGGTGTCTCTTTCTTGACAAGCTGGTATAAATAAGAAGTTAGAGCAGGGCTTGTTCAATTCCTAGCTCTCTACTGAACTAGGAGACCTGCATTTCTTACTGCACACCACCATTTGAAACTGCTCTTGGGACCACCCACTCTTGCTCTATTAAAGAACTTTTAAGGAGCCTAGGAGGGTGGAGAGATGGAAGAACTCACCAGAAGGTCCTTGGAGACCAGGGGGTCCTTGAGGACCAGGAGGACCTGGAGGGCCAGGTGGTCCCATAACAGTTGTTCCTGGAATTCCAGGAATCCCTGGAATCCCTGGGGGTCCTTGGGGTCCTGGAGGTCCTGGAGGTCCTGGGGGGCCATTGGGCCCAGGAGGTCCTGCCTTCTTTCCTGAAAGACAAGATTAGGTATTATATTTGTAGTTACTGACTGAGAATGTACTGTCAGGAGTTCCTCAGCCTTCTAATGACACAAAGTCGGCCCTCTGGGAGTTCCTGCTCTTAAAGAGGTGGATACTTTTATCGTACGTGATACACACACACACACACACACACACACACACACACACACACACTCCCTACCCTGTTTCATGAATAATCATTTACAGGTTGGGTTTGAAGACATAATGGCCCTCAAGGAGCTCAGTCTAGTGGGGAAACAGACACAGTCACACGATAGTAGAAGTGCTGCCTTAGTGGTAGGGACAAAATGCTGGAGAGGTCAGGGAAGGCTTCAAAAAGGAGGTTACAGTTCGGCTAAGTCCAAAGGATCAGAATTGCCAAGTGGCTAGACCTATGGGCCACTTTTTAGAATTGAGAACTGGGCTGTTGTTCAAGAGTGTGGCTTTCACGTTTACTGTCCAGGCCTGACCTTAGGAAGAATAGCGGCTCCAGGAAGGTTTCCTATAGGAGTCGGGATGTACAGGGACTTGGGCTTGGGATGGAGGTGGGAATGTGGGGTTGGAAGGAGTCTGGGAGATGAGAGGTGGGGGAGGAGAGGGTGAGGGAGGGAAGGGGGGCAGAGAGAGAGAGAGAGAGAGAGAGAGAGCTCGAGCACCATAAGGAAAGAAGGGGCAGTGGAGAGCGCAGAGAGCTGAGCTGAGGAGGAAGCAGCAGGCAGGCTTTTGCTTTCTCAGCTGACCCCTCTAAACCCTATTTTTAAAGATCTCTGGGAAAGGAAATTCTTCAAACTCCCTTGGTAACATGTTCCAATGTTTATTAACCCCTCACTGTTAGGAAGTTCTTCTGTATATTGAACTGAAATTCCTCTTGTGGCAGTTTAAGCTCTTATTCTATTGTTTGTATAGATAGAGAAGAATAGCTACCATCATGCACACAATAACCCTCATGTGCTCAAAGACATTAAGTCATCTATCAACCTCTATTTTTATAGGCTAAATAATCTGGCTTCCCAAAGTCTTTTCTCAGAGGCCCTATTCTTGAATGTATTATTAATCAAGCCACCAGATCCTCCCCGTTTCCTCCTCGCTATCCTTTCAGAGCAGTCTCAGCCTTCTTATTCCATATTCCAGTCCTTCCCACATCCCCGCCAGAATGCAGCTATGTTAACAGAGTCATAACTGTGGTTTTGAACCAAAACCTCCAGTTCCTCCTGTTTAACCTCCTCTGCTCCATGCAGTCCAATTCAAGCACTGCAGGTGGTCGCAGGTGGGTGACTGCTTCCTCCCTTCCCCGCTTTTTCACCATCTTGTGGAAGTCTCAGGAATGGGAGCCTTTCCCCAGACTCCATCATGGTGTCTTCACCTGTGATTCTTTCTTCCTTTTTAAATATAACCCTGTCAAGTCTCATTTAAATACCTCCTTCCTGACTCTGCCTCCTGGCTCCCTGGGCTCTCAGGGAGGAGAATCCTGTTCTGATGTATCAGGTCCTCTTTTAAGAAGAATGCCGCGTGCTCAAGAAACCCAATCCTCATGGCAATGCCACTCAAGAGGTCACTTGTCCATGTCTTAACCACATCTGCATTTGCAATGAAACAACAGAGTCATTGCGGGGCCCCTTCCCCAGGGAGGAAAGTAAGGAAGGTCCATAGAGCTTCTCTCTCACGGAGAGACAGGAGTCTTAGCGTTTTCCCTGCACTTAGCAGCAGAAGACTGAATCTGCCCAGTTTTGAGACCTAGCAAATTTTAAGATGCCGAACAGGAAAGCCATCTCCCTTCAGATTTGGGCAGCTTCCAAGTCAGGCTTATTCAGCGCCCAAGTTTCAATTCCGGCTAGTGTAGTGGAGAAAACAAGGAATCTGTAGTCAGGAGATAAGGCTGTAAGCCTCAGCTCTGCCGCGGACGTATACTTTGGGTAAATCCCTTCCTCCCCTTGAGCCTTAGTTTCTCCATCGGTAAGACGAGGAGCTTGGCCTCAATGATTTCTCTAAGTTTCCTCCCAAGACTGAGGTTCCATAAGGAGGACTGACTTACCCCTGGCAGTCAGGAAACTTCCTTAGCCTGGTTATAAAGTCTGCTTCTCTCTCACTCTTCTCTGAGTGGCACAGACACAGGGGATGGTGCATAGTAGGCTGTCCTCTGTCCCAGAATGTCCAGGCCTAACAGTGATTTTTGAGCTAGAGGGCCTTCTGTGGGTAGTGTGAACTTTAGTGTCAAGACTGTGAGTCTCCTGTGATTGTTAATGTAATTTTGGAAGAATTAGAGCCAGAAACTCCTGCAGTGAAAGTGAATAATGGTTGCAGTGTAAACAGAGAATGTTCACTTATGAAAATGCTAGAAGGCAACTGAGAACAAGCTCCTGCTGGGTTCTAGTTCTGCAGCTGGTCCTCTTTGCTCCTCTGCAACCAGGTTTAGGTAACTGTGCTTCTCATCCTTGCATCCATACAGAAAGTTGGCCCACAGAGGAGCATGTACAAAATGGCCCCTGGACCAAGAAGATGACTTTAGAGGACTGTATTCCTTCTCTGGATTTCCTTACTTTAACAGAGCACCTCACGATACAAAAGCCCAGAGACTTTTGTACTTATCAAGTTACCCTGTGTAGCCTTGGATGCAAGAATACACACGTTCTTTTAGTGAAGCTCAAATTGTTGAAAGAATGAACTAAAAGCAAGAGATGGAGGACGGGGCGGGGAGAGAGAGAGAGAGAGAGAGAGAGAGAGAGAGAGAGAGAGAGAGAGAGAGAGAGGGAGAGAGAGAGAGAGAGAGAGAGAGAGAGAGAGAGAGAGAGAGAGAGAGAAAGTTATGGGAGGGGGAAAATTCCATTAAAGGATGGAAATTAAATGAACAACTCAATTACCTCTTCAGGCATGTGTCTATTCACTGTGTCCAAGGAAATCACTATCAAATGGCTTCTAAATCACTTTCAGCCAAGGCAAATGTTTAAAGCCTATGTGCATTCTCTTCCCAATAGTGGCCCACATACAAGGTAGCAGTGCTGGGCAGTGATCCAAGTCACTGCCAGAGGCATTGGGATCTCTTGACTTTGTAATTTCAGAGCTTCTTGCCTAGAAAGCTGCCTTCCATTACCACCAGCAAGTGTGTTCTTTCGGTGCTCACCCCTTGGATGACAGTTCACATGGGTGCTGCTCCCCACCACACACATGCCCTATATTTGGGTAAATCACTAGCCTACTTGCTGCTCCCTGAGACATGACATGTTCTTTCATGCCTCTGAGAGATTTCAGTATGTAGTTTTCTTTGCTGGAATATTCTTCCCCTTCTTTTTTCCTCATCCTTCAAAGTCTAGGTTAGATAACGTTTTCTCTGAGATGTGGGACTAAGCATGGGAAGCTCATGCTTCTATAATTGCACTTTTAAAAATACTGTACATCAATTATTTGTGTGTACTTCCGTGACTCCAACTATACCGGGAGATTTTGGAGGGCAGGAACCATTTTTCTTCATCTCTGTATCTCTCTTCCTGACAATTACAAGATGCTTATTCACTGTCTAGTGAATGAGTGAGTGGGGAAAAAAAACTTAGTAGCTGTCATTAGAAAGTGCTCTCCAGTCTACCTATTAAGAAAGAAAGGAAGGGGACTTCCCTGGTGGTGCAGTGGTTAAGAATCCACCTGCCAATGCAAGGGACACAGGTTAGATCCCTGGTCCGGGAAGATCCCACATGCCACGGAGCAACTAAGCCAGTGCACCACAACTACTGAGCCCGCATGCCACAACTACTGAAGCCTGCGTGTCACAACTACTGAAGCCCGCATGCCTAGAGCCCATGCTCTGCAACAAGAGAAGCCACCGTAATAAGAGGTACACGCACTTCAACGAAGAATAGCCCCCGCTCGCTGCAATTAGAGAAAGCCTGAATGCAGCAACGAAGACCCAATGCAGCCAGAAATAAATGAATAAATAAATAAATAAATAAATAAATAAATAAATAAATAAATTTCTTTAAAAAAAGAAAGAAAGTAAGGAAGTCATCCCTGGGCTTGTGCTAGGAGCAGAGGGTGTCCTTGTCCGGGCCAGGGGAGCTTTCTAGGTTTGTTAAAATTTCTGTCTTAAAGGGATGTGATAAGAATGGAAAACTACACACTTGAAAGTCAAATTTGGGCTTCCCTGGTGGCACAGTGTTTAAGAATCCGCCTGCCAATGCAGGGGACACGGATTCGAACCCTGGTCCGGGAAGTTCCCACATGCCGCGGAGCAACTAAGCCCCGTGCGCCACAACTACTGAGCCTGCGCTCTAGATCCCGCAAGCCACAACTACTGAAGCCCGCGTGCCTAGAGCCCATGCTCCGCAACAAGAGAAGCCACTGCAATGAGAAACCCGTGCACCGCAACGAAGAGTAGCCCCCACTCGCTGCAACTAGAGAAGGCCCGTGTGCAGCAACAAAGACCCAACACAGCCAAAAATAAATAAATAAATAAATTTATTAAAAAAAAGTCACATTGACTTTCTTAAAAGACAGAATAGCTTAGTGAATGCCCAGGCTCCACAAAGAAAGGTTTCCTCACTGACTCCAGTTCTCTGGCTATTTTCCAGTTTTGCTCAGCTCAGGTCCTTAGGGGCCAGGCCATTCTTCAGCTTCTTTACAACAGGGACACAGGTTTCCCATGTGGGCCATGGCATCTCAAGCCACCAGAGTACCCTAGTACTCAGAGAAGTGGCAGGAGGCAGCTGAAGCCTGTCTTTCGGGCCTAGTCTGGGATTGATAATCTACTCTGTAAAGCTCTGGAAATGTTAACAGACAGAATCATTTTGCTTAGAGCATTTTAATGAAAACTCATGAATTTCACTCTATTTTCCTCCCAGGTCAGAACACAGAAAAAAATAGGTACTTAAAACTCGTTTCGTGGTTGGTTCTTTTAGTCCTAAGGAGTGGACCACATTGCCTGGTCCTGTCTTTTGGAACCTGTTCTGTCTTTGGTTTCTCCTCTTCAGGCAGGCAAGCACTTGTACAAATTCGTGGGCCATTCCCATTGCAAGTACACTGGAGACTTACAGACCCAACAACGGCACAATGGATCCACTCAACTAGGAGATTCTTGGAAAAGACTAAATGATCAGGGTACTACTACAGCTGAGGTTTTCCATCACAGAGAAAATGATATTGAAACCCCAGAGCAAGAAATACCTTCCCTGACTCTCTGAGAAATAGGACAGGGATAGCTTTTAGGCCAAAAAATAGGGTACTGACATCTCTCAAGAGGTAGTATACCTAGTCCCTACAAGCAGTCTCAGGACTTCATTCGTACCTGGCCACTGATTTGATAAAGGAGGGGAAAAAAAGGAGAAAGGAGAAGGGCAGGGGAAAGAGAAAGGAAGAATGAAGGAAAGAGATGTAAAATGAATTGTATGGAAGAGGGAATAAGAAAGAAAAGCAAAAACAACTTTCACATGTTGCTAGGAAGCAATTCTATCTTTCATGGATCATCACTGAAAAATGATATATATTTCTTATTCCTTGGAAGCTACAATACTCAAGAAGATCACACGTGATTGAGTAAAATAATGGACAACCAGCGTTGAACGAATATAAAAATCCTTCTCCCTTGATTTTTTCTTCTAATTTTAGAAAAGACATGACAGCAATTTTACAAAATCAGGAGCTTGACTTACCCTTTTTCTTGTTTTTAACTGGACCTGTTAAAAAGAGAAAATGGAAAACTAAGTCACTGGAAATTAACATAAAGTGTTTATTCTTCAAGACAGTCACAGGAGGAATCCCCAAGACACTGCAAATTTGAGGGAGCCCCATGCCAAGGGTCAGGTTATTGGCAAGGTATTGCCCAACTATCAAACCTCCCCAATCTATCTCTGACTGCTGTAACAATAAAGTTACAAGGAAGATTCTTCCCTCGGAAGAAAAATCTTTCAGGCTTATTAGTCTTTGGAGTGAGGGAATGGGTACTTCGCCATAAAGATGAAATGCCCAGAAATGCAGAACTCAACAACCTTAGGACGGCATTCCATTAATTATGCAAGTCCTGAGATTGAAGAGTCACGCATTCAGGTCAGGAAGTGATGTGAAGTCTCACGTGCTGAAGCTGGAAGGAGAAAAGGGTCATTTTCATGGAAGGAGCAGAGCAGCAGCAGTTTACTTTTTAGTCACTTCCTTATCGTTATTCAAATCGTTAGTTGTTAAAACGGTGCGACCATAATACATTCATCTGGGGGCCACATGCACTCCCACTGTAATTTAACATAAGTTAACAGACACTTTAAAAGAAGTGTCAACAGTTTCATCGACAATGAAATCACAAGCATTTTCTGGGGAATTACTTCTAAAGAAAACATTTCTAATCAATTGAGGGCACTCAGAAAGCCCAAGGCTTTTCTTATATAGTTAGGTAACAATCACTCTTCAGACATACACAATTTAGGTGTCTCCCAGACATGCAGGCATGTTTTTCCCTACTGGGGACTCAATTCACTTCATTCTGTAGGTGGATTTGATTTTCTTTAGGTGCACATATTTAAAAATCTGTTCCAAACTCCCATGAAGACCCTACTGGACAACATTAAACCCCTGTCAGTGTCCTCAGGAGCTCACAAAAAGACCAGCATTTGTATACTGTTTTATAGACTAAAAAATCTATTTCCATCTATCATCTCATTTTATTCTTGCAACAAGCTTGGAATGGTCTTTACCTATAAGAGCAGGCTCTATCAAAGATTCTGTCTGAGCAGACTTCAATCAGAAGTCAGTAAAATCTCTAACTTGGAGGGCTGCCAGCGTGGCCATCAGAGCTTGCACAGGTCCCTCGAAAACCAATGTCTGTGTAGACTTCCCTGGCAAAGTAATTTCACGTGCCACAGTAGGTATTATTATGCGCAGGGGATGTTTACAGTTGGGTTAAGCAACCTGCTGCACGTAAGGTCATGATCCTCCACTCTTTTATCCTCATTTTTTTCTCTCTTTCTCTCTCCTCCCAGTTCTTGGTCTTCTTTCTTTACTGCCTATCTTGTATGTTTTTAACAACATTGAGAGCTCCTGAGAATGTACACAGAGGTTCTGGCAAGGAAGCACAGCTACACAGATACTACTGACTAAGAGACAGCCTGAGAAGGGCCACCTCCTGGAACCAGAAAGCTGTCTGGGGAAGGATTTACACAAAAAGGCCTATAACCCTATCAACCAGCTACCAGCCAACCAGTCAGCCACCTCAGCCTGGGAAAGCAGTGAGATGACAGCCATTGCAGCCACTGGCCTCACAGACAGATTGCGTTAGCCCTGGCCAAGTTGCTGACCATTTCAAATGGTTAAAGGGTAAGTACTATTACATCAGACTTCAAAGCAGGCTTTGAGGAAATCAGACGATCACCATGCACCTAGTCCTTATTGAGCACACCTAGGGAAGGCACAGTAAATAATGAATCACAACTGTATCCTCAGAGAACTTACAGTTGAATAGGAAAGTACTAAAGGGGGGAGACTTAAGGAATTATACTGGCTAGCTGAGGAAAAATAAATTCCTGGAGGAAGTCTGACCTATATCTACAAGGGAAGTTTGACCGATATCTACAAGGGAAAAGAGGGAAAGGGAAGTTAAAATTTTTTCGTTAACTTTTATGAGAGGGATGGACCTAGAGTCTGTCATACAGAGTGAAGTAAGTCAGAAAGAGGAAAACAAATACCATATGCTAACACATATATATGGAGTCTAAACAAAAAATGGTTCTGATGAACCTAGGGGCAGGACAGGAATAAAGATGCAAACGTAGATAATGGACTTGAGGACACGGGGAGGGGAAAGGGTAAGCTGGGATGAAGTGAGAGAGTGGCATGGACATATATACACTATCAAATGTAAAATAGATAGCTAGTGGGAAGCAGCAGAGCACAGGGAGATCAGCTCGGTGCTTTGTGACCACCTAGAGGGGTGGGTTAGGGAGGGTGGGAGGGAGATGCAGAGGGTGGGGATATGGGGATATATGTATACGTATAGCTGACTTACTCTGTTATACAGCAGAAACTAACACACCACTGTAAAGCAATTATACTCCAATAAAGATGTTAAAAAATTTTTGTTAACTTTTATTATTTTTATACCAGAAATACCTACTCATTATACATACTTAAATGCATGCACGCCTACATACATAGAAAAGGGGAGCAAAAAGGAAAAAAATAGCTTAAAAAAACTACTCACAAATAACCACTATTAACATTTTCTGCATATCTAGAAATTTCCTATGCATATAAATATGTATTTTTACAAAATGTGATCAAATGAAAATGTTGTTTGATAACTTTCTTCTATGTCAATAGCTACATTTCTACATTATCATTTTAAATTTGGATACAACAGCATTATATAGGTAGCTCTTTATATTTTTTTCTAGTTCTTTCATGATTTCATTTTTCATATTTAAATCTTTAATTAATCTGGTATAGATGTGGTATACAGCGGGAGGCAAGGAGCTAACTAAAATTTTTATCTTTATTTTCCAAAATGGCCATGCCATGAAGAGTGCTGAGAATAACAGGGGCTCAAAGCCCTATCTTCCACTTCTTCTTGTGTCACAGAAGGGCTCCCAGGGAGCTTCCATCTATTCAGTGGACATTTGGCATATCCCTCAGAAAAAAATGAGGATGAAAAAATATGGGCAAGATTATCCTTAAATTGTATCGCACTTCCCATAGGTGCTAGTGAGTACATCATCTCAGCAGTATAGGAGTTCTAGCTCCCTGGCATTTTCTCTCTAGAAGATGGAAAACCACCATGGCCAGTAAATAATTCTTATGAGTTTCAACATGGTCCTCTAAGCCCTGGTTCTATATCTGCCATTCTCATTTCTTTTGTTTGAGGCCATTGTGGTTTCCCGTCTTCTAGAGAGAAAATACCAGGGAGCTAGAACTATCCCATATTAGATATGAGCATCTTGACCAGAGCAAAAGCAGTAACCTCTGCTGAGTTCTATAACATTTTAGATATATTGATTTATTTTCTCTATATGCTTCAGAACCTTTTTCATACCTACTCAGAGCACTACCACTGTCACATGTCTGTTTCCGTGGTAACAGGCTACCTTTTTCTATCATTCTAATACCCTCTATTTGTAACCATCATGCTTTCTGCAGGCAAACCCCACAAATACATCAGAGTGGGACAAACAGCTGTGCAGTCCTTGGGACTGCTTTTATAGTAGTAAATCTGAGATCTGACAGGTTTTGATCAATGTGGCCGGGCTGTTTGCTATCTGATATTAAGAAAAGGGGTCTTGTAATAGCATCAGGGCCATGGAAGCCAGCAGCAGTCCTAGCCTGAGTCTGGTCCTGGCTTAATCACAAACTGACAATAAGGCAAGTGGGCCATTTTCTTCTGATTCTTCATCTTCTAAATTAGGGAATACTTTGTACACTTTGTCTCTATTCAAGCCTAGGGTTCTGATGAAGATAAATGACACCATAACTAAAGCTAACATTTATTGAATATATATGAGCCATGCACTGTGCTAGATGCTTTACATATCTCATTTAGGTCTTACAACAATCTAGCAAGGTAGTTATTATTATGCTTATTTTATAGATGAAGAGGTGAATTAAATTGCACAAAGCCACACAGCCTGTAAATATTTTCAGGTAAGCTGAAACTTCAGAAAGATTCATGTTTTTCTAGATGTGTTTTGAAAATTAAAAAATAAATGTATATACTTCCAGTTTCTGGCTTCACGTGTCAAGTGCTTGAAAGTCATCACACCCATACTCACAATAAGAAAAAAGCTGAGCAAACTTAAAATCACTTCTTAGATCCATCAGAGAATTGAGGTCACAAGGCAAACTGCTGTTCTGTAAGATGGAGAGACAGACCGGTGGATATGGAGACTCATAGCAGACTGGGTGAAGAAGCCTGCAGCTGAAGCCAGTATCAGTAAGAAGACTTTAAAAACTGTAATTGACAAATTGCTAGACGCTCAGTGTGGACTAGCTCAAGAGCTAAAAATCCCCAGTGGGCCCAGCCTTAGGGGGTTCTCCACACTTTCATGCATTTTACCTTCAAGAGCGCTACGAGGTTCTCACAGTGAAGATGGGAGAAAAATTCTCTTGTCCTTCTAGCAAGGGGAGAGGAAAAGCAGCCATTTTGAAATATATCCAGACCTCTCTATTCTCTTTAACAAGGCCTGCCCTCAAGGAAAACTTTTATCAGAGCCTAACTGACTGGAGTTTTACCAGAGCTGAACTGACCTGGGGGATAGGAAATACCCAACTCAGGCACACTAATCATAAGACTCATGAATGCTTCCATTCTACCCACACTTTGTCACCACATTAACAGCACTCCTGTATAACAGGGGATTACAGCTAAAAACACTGCCAGAGCTTTATTTACAATAGCCAGGACATGAAAGCAACCTAAGTGTCCATCAACAGATGAATGGATAAAGAAGAGGTGGCACATATATACAATGGAATATTACTCAGCCATAAAAAGAAACTAAATTGAGTTATTTGTAGTGAGGTGCATGGACCTAGAGTCTGTCATACAGAGTGAAGTAAGTCAGAAAGAGAAAAACAAATACCGTATGCTAACACATATATATGGAATCCAAAAAAAGGTTCTGAAGAACCTAGGGGCAGGACTGGAATAAAGACACAAATGTAGAGAATGGACCTGAGGACACGGGGAGGGGTAAGGGTAAGTTGGGATGAAGTGAGAGAGTGGCATGGACATACATACACTACCAAATGTAAAACAGATAGCTAGTGGGAAGCAGCCGCATAGCACAGGGAGAACAGCTCGGTGCTTTGTGACCACCTAGAGGGGTGGGATAGAGAGGATGGGAGGGAGACGCAAGAGGGAGGAGATATGGGGACATATGTATATATATAGCTGATTCACTTTGTTATAAAGCAGAAACAAACACACCATTATAAAGCAATTATACTCCATTAAAGATGTTAAACAAACAAAAACAAACAAACAAAAACACTGCAAGTCTCAGACCCTACTTAACAAGTTTCCAGGGACATCCAAAGACCACATGAAGAGACTAAGACAAGAACTATGGAGACAATTTTAGCCTCTGACACCACAGTTACAGCAAACAGTAAACACAGCCTAACTCTTAGTCAGATGAGCATAAAACCTTACATTACTGGCCTACCTACCTCAGTTACTTTTACCCAGTATATCATGTCTAGTTTTCAGTCAAAAATTACAAGGCATATTAAAAGGCTAGAAATACAGTCTGGAGAGATAAACCAAGCATCAGAACCAGACTCAGAAATGAAAGAGGAGATATTACAGCTGAGACCTCAGAAACACAAAGGATCTTAAGAGACTACAAGTACGTGCCAACAATTTGGACAACCTAGAAGAAATGAATGAATTCCTAGAAACATACAATGTATTAAGACTGAATAATGATAAAATAGAAAATCTGAACAGACCGATTACTGAAGGAAATTAAATCAGTAATCAAAACCTCCCAACAAACAGAAGTCCAGGAACAGAAGGCTTAATGGGTGAATTCTACCAAACATTCAAAGATAATTGAATTAATAGCTATCCTTCTCAAACTCTTCCAAAAATTTGAAGAGGAAGGAACTCTCCCAAACTCATTTTACGAGGCAAGCATTACCCTGATATCCAAGTCACATGAGGATGCCATAAGAAAAAAAAAATACAGGACAATATTCCTTATGAACATAGATGCAAAAGTCCTCAACAAAATAATAGGAAACCAGTCAACAATACATTAAAAAGATCATACACACTATGATCAAGTGAGAATTATTCCAGGAATGCAAGGATGATTCAACATTTGCAAGTCAGTCAATGTGATATGCCACATTACCAAAATGAGCTATAAAAACCATATGATCATCTCAATAGATGAAGAAAAGAAATTTGACAAAATTCAACATCCATTTATGATAAAACTCTCAGAAAGTGTGTTACCTCAACTTAATAAAGGCCATATTAGCTGACAAGTTAGGTGACAAGTCCACAGCTAACTTCATACTCAATGGTGAAAAGCTGGAAGCTTTTCCTCTAAAATCAGGAAAAAGACAAGGATGCCCACTCTTGCTACTTTTATTCAACACAGTATTGGAAGTCCTAGCCACAGTAATTAGGCAAAATAAATAAATAAATAAATAAAAGGCATCCAAATTGGAAAGGAAGAAGCAGCACTATCACTATTTGTACATGATATGATATTATATATAGAAAACCCTGAAGACTCCATCAAAAAACTGTTAGAGCTAATAAAGTTGCGGGATACAAAAATCAATACACAAAAACCACTTCTGTTTCTATACACTAATAATGAACTATCAGAAAGAGAAATTTAGAAAACAATTCCATTTAAAATTGCACTAAAAAGAATAAAATACCTAAAAATAATTTAAAACAAGGAGGTGGTGACTCACTCAGAAGGCTCAAATGGTTAGCATTTTTCAGCAATAAAGTATTTTTTCATTTAAAAAAACCCAAGGAGGGCTTCCCTGGTGGCGCAGTGGTTGAGAGTCTGCCTGCCGATGCAGGGGACGCGGGTTTGTGCCCTGGCCCGGGAGGATCCCACGTGCTGCGGAGTGGCTGGGCCCGTGAGCCATGGCCGCTGGGCTTGTGCGTCTGGAGCCTGTGCTCCACAATGGGAGAGGCCGCAACAGTGAGAAGCCCGCATACTGCAAAAATAAACAAACAAACCCAAGGAGGTGAAAGACCTGTATATTGAAAACTAAAAGACACTAATGAAAGAAAATGAAGACACAAATAAATGGAAAGATATTCCATGCTCATGGATTGGAAGAATTAATATTGTTAAAATGTCCATACTGCCCAAAGAAATATAAGATTCAGTGCAATCCTTATCACAATTTCAATGGCATTTTTTCCACAGAAATAGGACAAGCAACCTCAAAATTTGTATGGAACCATAAAAGACTCCAAATAGCCAAAGCAATGTTGAGAAAGAAGAAAAAAGCTGGAGGCATCATACTCCCTGATTTCAAACTATATTGCAAAATTATAGTAATTAAAACAGTATGGTATTGCATAACAATGGACACATAGCTCAATGGAACAGAATAGAGAGCCTAGAAATAAACCCACACATATGTGGTCAATTAATTTATGACAATGGAGCCAAGAATATGCAATGGGAAAAGGATAGTCTCTTCAATAAATAGTGTTGGTATAATTGAACAACCACATGCAAAAGAATGAAACCAGAGCACTATCTTACATCATACACAAAAATTAACTCAAAATGGATTAAAGACTTGAAAGCCTGAAACCATAAAACTCCTAGAAGAAAACATAGGTAGTAAGCTACTTGACATAAGTCTTGGTGACAATTTTTTGAATCTGACACCAAAAGAAAATGAAACAAAAGCAAAAATAAACAAGTGGAACTACATCAAACTAAAAAGCTGCTACACAGCAAAGGAAACTATCAACAAAATGAAAAGGCAGCCTATTGAATGGGAGAAAATATTTTCAAATCATATATTTGATAAGGGCTAGCATCCAAAATATATGAAGAACTCATCCAACTCAATGGCAAAATACCCAAACAAGCCAATTTAAAAATGGGCAGGGCATCTGAATAGACATTTCTTCCCAAAGACATCCAGATGGCCAAGCAGTGCATGAAAAGATGCTCTACATCATTTATCATCAGGGAAATGCAAATCAAAACCATAATGAAATACTACCTCACACTTGTTAGAATGGCTATTATCAAAAAGACAAGAAATAACAGGTGTTGGTGAGGATGTGGAGAAAAGGGAACATTTGTGCACTGTTGATGGGAATATAAATTGGTGCAGCCACTATGAAAAAGAGTATGGAGGTCCCTCAAGAGATTAAAAATAGAACTACCAATCAATCCAGCAATTCCACTCCTGGCTATTTATCTGAAGAAAAAGAAAACACTAACATATATATATATATATATATATATATATATATATATATATATATATATATATATATATGGAGCATTACTGATGATAGCCAAGATGTGGAAACAACCTAAATGTCCATCAATAGATGAATGGACAAAAAAGATGTGATATAACATACACAATGGAATATTACTCAGCCATAAAAAAGAATGGAACCTTGTCAGTTGCAACAACATAGATGGACCTTGAGGGCATTATTCTAAGTGAAATAAGTCAGACAGAGAGTCAAATACCGTATGTATGATCTCTCTTATATGCAGAATTTAAAAAGGTAGATAGATAAACAAACAACAAACCAAGCTCATAGATACAGAGAACAGACTGGTGGCTGCCAGAGGTGAGGGTTGGGGGGTAGGAGAAATGGGTGAACTTTTTTTAAGTTTAAATACATTGAATTAAAAGATAAAAAGTTGGCTATCAAAACAAAACCAACGCACTATAAAAGAATGCCTTTGATGGTAAAGAATTAGTGAGCTTGAAGATGTCAATAGAAACTTTATACATGAAATGCAAAGATAAAAAAAAAGAATGAAAAAGATGGAACAGAATGTCCAAAGATTGTGGTACAATTACAAATGAGGTTATATACACGTAATGGGAATACCAGAAGAAGAAAGAGAGGAAGGGACAAAGGAAATATCTGAAGTAATATCAAATAAGAGTTTTCTAAAAGTAATGACAGACACCAAACTTCAGATCTAGGAAGCTCAGAGAATATCAAGTAGGACAAATACCAAAAAGTTGACCCCTAGGCATATCATATTCAAACTGCAGAAAATCAAAGACAAAGAGACAATCTTTAAAGAAGCTAGAGGGGGGGTAAAAGTATAAAAATTACATTGGTTTCTCGTCAGAAAACATTCAAACAAGAAGAGGGTGCAGTGAAATATTTAAAGTGTTAAAATAAAAAAACACCAAGCTAGGATTCTGTATCCAGCAAAATTATTCTTCAAAAATGAAGTTGAAATAAAGGCTTTCTCAGACAAACAAAAATTGATTGAATTTGTTGCCAGGAGACCTGCCTTATAAGAAATGTTAAAAGAAGTTCTTCAGAAAAGGAAAATGATATAGGTCAGAAACTTGGATCTACATAAAGAAAGGAAGAGCATTAGAGAAGGAATTCATGAAAGTAAAATCAAATCTTTTATTTTACTTATTCTTAATTGATTTAATAGATAATAGTTTACTTAAAATAATAATAGCAAAGATGTATTCAGTGATTATAGCTTATGGATAAGTAAAACAAATGACAGCAATGCTATAAGGGATGGGGGGAGGAATTGGAACTACTCTGCTATAAGGTACCTGCACTACCTCTGAAGTGGTATAATGTTATTTGAAAGCAAACTTGAATAAGTCATAAATGTGTATTTCAAACTCTAGGGCAACCACTAAAAATTTTTTAAAGTATAATTGATATAAGAGAGGAAAGAACATGGAATCATATAAAACTCTTGATTAAAACCAGAGAAGGCAGAAAGAGTGGAAGACAGAAAAAGAAACAAAGAAATGGACAATGAATAGAAAACAGTTACAAATATAGTAGATATTAATCCAACTATATCAATAATCACTTTAAATGTGAATGGTATAAATACACCAATTAAAAGACAGAAACTGCCAGAGTGGATAAAAAAGCAATAACCAACTATATGTTATCTGTAAGAAACACACTTTAAATATAAAGATAAAGGTAGATTAAAAGTAAAGGGATGGTAAAAGATATACCATGCTAACACTAATCAAAAGCAAGCTAATTTCAGACAAAGCTGACTTCAGAGGAAGGAAAATGATCAGGAAGGAAGAGAGGCATTATATAGTGATAGAGGTGTCAGTTCTCCAAGACATAAGATCCTTTAATGTGTATGTGGCTAACAACAGAGTGTCACAAAATTGAGGCAAAATCTGATGAACCCACTATTATAGAGACTTCAACATCCCTCAATCAGTAATTGAAATATCCAGCAGGCATAAAATCAGTAAGGATATATTGAGCTGAATAGCACCATCAATCAACTAGATCTAATTGACATTTATAAAATGCTTCAACAATAGCAGGATATACAGTCTTCTCAAGTTCACATGGAACATTCACTAAGATAAACATTATGTGTCATAAAACATACCTTAGCAAATTTAAAAGCATAGGTATCATACAAACTATATACTCACATTACAATGGAATTAAAATAGAAATCAATAACAGAAAGTAGCTGGAAAATCATATATATTACAACAGGAAAAAGATCTAAATGATTTTGGAAAATATTTAATCTAAGCTTCCACTTCAGGAAACTAGAAAAAGAAGAGCAAATTAAATTCAGAGTAAGCCCAAGAGAAGAAACGATTAGAATCACAGCAAATATAATTGAAATTGAAAACAGGAAAGCAATAGAAGAAAAAAAAATCAATGAAATGAAAAGCTGGTTCTTTGAAAAGATGAAAAAAATTGATAAACCCTTACCCAGGCTAAGCAAGAAAGGGAGTGAGAAGACACAAATTACTAATATCAGAAATGAAAGAAGGGCCATTACTACTGATCTCATGTACATTAAAAGGATAATAAAATAATATTATGAACAAATCTGCCCACAAATTTGATAACTTAGATGAAATTGGCTAATTATTTGAAAGATACAATCTATCAAAACTCATATAAGAAATATATAATCTGTATATATAATATGTAAAGGATAACTTGCTTATATATTAAAGAAATTGACTATATTATCTGAATAAGCCTATATATATTAAAGAAATTGAATCAACAGTTAATAACCTTCTAAAATAGAAAGTACCAGGCCCAGATGGTTTCACTGGTGAATTTTACCAAACATTTAGGGAAGGAATTATACCAATTCTCTACAACCTCTTGCAGAAAACAGAAGCAGATGGAACACTTCCTCACTCATTCCATGAAACTAGCAGTACCCTAATGCCAAAGCCAAAGACATTATAAGAAAGGAAAACTACAGAACAACATCTCATTGAAAATAGTTGCAAAAAACCTCAACAAAATATTAGCAAGTCAAATTCAACAACATTAAAAGAATTATACACCACGACCAAGTGGAATTTATTCCTGGTGCACAAGGCTGATTCAATATTCAAAAATAAATTAACTTAATCCATCATATAGCAGTAGGCTTAAGAAGAAAAATATGATTGTATCAATAGATGCAGAAAAATCATTTGACAGAATCCAAGATCCATTCATGATAATAGCTCTCATCAAATTAGGAATAGAGGGGAAATTCATCAACTTGACAAAAAAATCTACAAAAATATCTATAGTTAATATCATGCTTATGCTGAGAAACTAGATGACTTCGCCCTAAGACTGAGAACAAGGCAAGGATGTCCTCTCTCACCACTCTAATTCAACATCACACTGGAGCTCCTAGCTAACGCAATAAGGTAAGACAAGAAAAGAAAAGGCATACAGATTGGGAAGAAAGAAATAAAACTGTCTTTGTTTGCAGATGACATGATTTTCTATGTAAAAAATCCCAGAGCGTTGACCAGAAAGTTCCTGGAACTAATAAGCAAATATAATAAGGTTGTGAGATACAAGCCCAATATACAAAAGTCAATTATTTTCCTATACTAACAATGAACAACTGGAATTTGAAATAAAAAAAAACACTTTAGCACCAAAAAAAGGAGAAATATTTATGCATAAATCAAACAGAATACGTACAAGATATATATGAGGAAAACTCTGATGAAAGAAATAAAAGCCTAAATAAATGGAATGATATTCTGTGTTCATAGATAGGAAGACTCAGTATTGTTAAGATGTCATTTCTTTTTAACTTGATCTATAGACTCAATGTAACCCCAAGTAAAACTCCCAGAAAGTTATTTTGTGGATACAAAAACCTCTGATTCTATATTTTATATGGAAAGGAAAAAGACACAATATTCAACACAATATTGAAGAATAAGAAAAAAGTTGGAGGGCTAAAACTACCTGATTCAAAATTTAGCATAAAGCTATGGTAACCAAGATAGTGTGGTATTGGTGGAATAATAGACATATAGATTAATGGACCAGAATAGGGAGTCCAGAAATAGACCCAAACAAATATAGTTAACTGATTTTTGACAAAGGAGCAAAGGCAATCCAATGGAGAAAGAATAGTTTTTTTGACAAATGGTGCTGGAACAAGTGAACATGCCCATGCAAAAAAGAATCTAGACACTGTCCTTATAACTTCCACAAAAATAAACTCAAAATTGATCACAGAACAAATGTAAAACAGAAAACACTAAAATTCCTAGAAGGCCCCCAGGCTCCCAGCATCTGGGCAGGTGGACCCCGGCTCTTTACAATCAGCTTCCGGCCAGGGCTTGCCCTGTGCTCTGGTCCCTTGCCCCATAGCCCCCCAGCTCCTGGGGCTGCTGCTCTGGCCTGCACACCCCCATTGGTGACAGACCCATGGAGGAAAGAGGGGAACTCAGCCTGACCGGTGCCAAACAGAACACCAGAGTGTGGCTGGTGAAGGTTCCTAAATATTTGTCACAGCAATGGGCTAAAGGTCCTGGAAGAGGTGAAGTTGGGAAACTGTGGATTGCCAAAAATCAAGGAAGGATGGAGGTGTCATTTACTTTGAATGAGGCTCTTGCAAATACTTATGATATTGGTGGAAAATCAGCTTCAGGCAGTGCTCCTAGAGTACATATATTTGTCTTGCAAAGTGTTGGGGGACAGCCATTAACAGTGTCTAATAAGAGCTCATCGGATAAGCTTTCACTGGAAGGAATAGTGGTACAAAGAGTTGAATGCTGACCCACTGCCAGTGAAAAGTACATGAGATTAAAGAGATTACAAATAGAAGAATCTTCCAAACCTGTAAGGCTATTACAGCAACTGAACAAAGTTGTGACAACCAATTACAAACCTGTTGTTAATCATCAGTACAATATTGAATATGAAAGGAAAAAGAAAGAAGATGGAAAACGAGCTCGAGCTGATAACACATTTTAGACATGCTGTTTTCAGCTTTTGAGAAACATCAATATTATAATCTTAAGGACTTGGTGGACATCACAAAACAGCCTGTGTTGTACCTGAAGGAAATCTTAAAAGAAATTGGTATTCAAAATGTAAAAGGGCTCCACAAAAACACATGGGAGCTGAAGCCAGAGTACAGACATTATCAAGGAGGAGAAAAGAATGATTAAGCACATTCAAAGCCTGCCTGCTAACAGAACAACTAAAGTGTGATGAGCTAAGCAAATGGCCTTGATACGTGAATCCTTGAGCACCATCTGTTACAGGGGGAAAATGAATGGTACTATAATTTCTCTAGGTAAATTTTTAAAACAATAATTCTTTTAATTTTTAACAGTTGAAATGAAATTTTATTATTTTTTAAATTTAATTAATTTTTTTATACAGCAGGCTCTTAGTCATCCATTTTATACACCTAAGTGTATACACGTCAAACCCAATCTCCCAATTCATTAACTGCCACCCTCACCCCATGCTGCTTTCCCCCCCGGTGTCCATATGTTTTTTCTCTACTACTGTGTCTCAATTTCTGCTCTGGAAACCAGTTCATCTATACCATTTTCTAGGTTCCACATATATGCATTGATATACGATATTTGTTTTTCTCTTTCTGACTTACTTCACTCTGTAAGAGAGTCTCTAGATGCATCCACGTCTCTACAAATGACCCAATTTCATTCCTTTTTGTGGCTGAGTAATATTCCATTGTATATATGTACCACTCCTTCTTTATCCATTGGTCTGTCAATGGGCATTTAGGTTTCTTCCATGACCTGGCTATTGTAAATAGTGCTGCAATGCACATTGGGGTGCATGTGTCTTTTTGAATTATGGTTTTCTCTGGGTATATGCCCAGTAGTGGGATTGCTGGGGCGTATGGTAGTTCTATTATTAGTTTTTTAAGGAACCTCCATACCATTCTCCATAGTGGCTGTATCAATTTACATTCCGACCAACAGTGCAAGAGGGCTCCCTTTTCTCCACACCCTCTCCAGCATTTGCTGTTTGTAGATTTTCTGATGATGCCCATTCTAACTGGTGTGAGGTGATACCTCATTGTAGTTTTGATTTGCATTTCTCTAATAATTAGTGATGTTGAGCAGCTTTTCATGTGCTTCTTGGCCATCTGTATGTCTTCTTTGGAGAAATGTCTATTTAGGTCTTCTGCCCATTTTTGGATTGGGTTGTTTGTTATTTTGATATTGAGCTGCATGAGCTGCTTGTAAATTTGGGAGATTAATCCTTTGTCAGTTGCTTCATTTGCAAATATTTTCTCCCATTCTGAGGGTTGTCTTTTCATCTTGTTTATGGTTTCCTTTGCTGTGCAAAAACTTTTTAAGTTTCATTAGCTCCCATTTGTTTATTTTTGTTTTTACTTCCATTACGCTAGGAGGTGGATCAAAAAATATCTTGCTGTGATTTATGTCAAAGAGTGTTCTTCCTATGTTTTCCTCGAAGAGTTTTATAGTGTCCGGACTTACATTTAAGTCTCTAATCCATTTTGAGTTTATTTTTGTGTATGATGTTAGGGAGTGTTCTAATTTCATTCTTTTACATGTAGCTGTCCAGTTTTCCCAGCACCACTTATTGAAGAGACTGTCTTTTCTCCATTGTATATCCTTGTCTCCTTTGTCATAGATTAGTTGACCACAGGTGCGTGGGTTTATCTCTGGGTTTTCTATCTTGTTCCATTGATCTATATTTCTGTTTTTGTGCCAGTACCATATTGTCTTGATTACTGTAGTTTTGTAGTATGGTCTGAAGCCAGGGAGTCGGATTCCTCCAGCTCCACTTTTTTCCCTCAAGACTGCTTTGGCTATTTGGGGTCTTCTGTTCCTCCATACAAATTTTGAGATTTTTTGTTCTAGTTCTGTAAAAAATGCCATTGGTAATTTGATAGGGATTGCATTGGGTAGTATAGTCATTTTCACAATATTGATTCTTCCAGTAGAGGAACATGGTATATCTCTCCATCTGTTTGTATCATCTTTAATTTCTTTCATCTGTGTGTTATAGTTTTCTGTATACAGGTCTTTTGTCTCCCTAGATAGGCTTATTCTTGGTATTTTTTTTTTTTTATTGCAATGGTAAATGGGAGGGTTTCCTTAACTTCTCTTTCAGATTTTTCATCATTAGTGTATAGGAATGCAAGAGATTTCTGTGCATTAATTTTGTATCCTGAAACTTTATCAAATTCATTGATTACCTCTAGTAATTTTCTGGTGGCATCTTTAGGATTCTCTACGTATAGTATCATGTCATCTGCAACCAGCGACAGTTTTACTTCTTCTTTTCTAATTTGTATTCCTTTCCTTTCTTTCTCTTCTCTGATTGCCATGGATAGGACTTCCAAAACTATGTTGAATAATAGTGGTGAGAGTGGATGTCCTTGTCTTGCTCCTGATCTTAGAGGAAATGCTTTCAGTTTTTCACCATTGAGAATGATGTTTGCTGTGGGTTTGTCATATATGGCCTTTATTATGTTGAGGTAGGTTCCCTCTATGCCCACTTTCTGGAGAGTTTTTATCATAAATGGGTGTTGAATTTTGTCAAAAGCTTTTTCTGCATCTATTGAGATGATCATATGGTTTTCCTCCTTCAGCTTGTTAATATGGTGTATCACACAGATTGATTTGCATATATTGAAGAATCCTTGCATCTCTGGGATAAATCCCACTTGATCATGGTGTATGATCCTTTTAATGTGTTGTTGGTTTCTGTTTGCTAGTATTTTGTTGAGGATTTTTCTATCTATATTCATCAGTGATATTGGTCTGTAATTTTTTTTTTAGAGTATCTTTGTCTGCTTTTGGTATCAGGGTGATGGTGGTCTCACAGAATGAGTTTGGGAGTTTTCCTTCCTCTGCAAATTTTTGGAAGAGTTTGAGAAGGATGGGTGTTAGCTCTTCTCTAAATGTTTTTTTTTCTTAATAGATTTATTTATTTTTATTTATTTATTTTTACCTGCGTTGGGTCTTCATTTCTGCTTGTGGGCTTTCTCTAGTTGAGGCAAGCGGGAGCTGCTCTTCACTGTAGTGGGCAGGCTTCTCATTGGGGTGGCTTCTCTTGTTGCGGAGCACAGGCTCTAGGCGCGTGGGCTTCAGAAGTTGTGGCACACGGGCTCAGTAGTTGTGGCTCATGTGTTGTAGAGCACAGGCTCAGTAGTTGTTGTGGTGCATGGGCTTAGTTTCTCCGTGGCATGTGGGATCTTCCTGAACCAGGGCTCAAACCCGTGTCCCCTTCTTTAGCAGGCGGATTCTTAACCACTGGGCCACCAGGGAAGTCCCAAAGATTGCATCTCTTCTCTAAATGTTTGATAGAATTCACCTGTGAAGCCTCTGGTCCTGGACTTTTGCTTGTTGGAAGATTTTTTTTTTTTTTTGTGGTACACGGGCCTCTCACTCTTGTGGCCTCTCCCAGTGTGGAGCACAGGCTCTGGACGCGCAGGCTCAGTGGCCACGGCTCACGGGCCCAGCCACTCCATGGCATGTGGGATTCTCCCAGAGCGGGGCACGAACCCGTGTCCCCTGCATCGGCAGGGGGGGGGGGGGGGCGGGCGCGGCCCGCGGGGGCCACCGGGGGTTTTAATCACAGTTTCAATTTCATTACTTGTGATTGGTCTGTTCATATTTCCTATTTCTTCCTGATTCAGTCTTGGAAGGTTATACCTTTCTAAGAATTTGTCCATTTCTTCCAGGTTGTCCATTTTAACAGCATAGAGTTGCTTGTAGTAGTCTCCTAGGGTGCTTTGTATTTCGGCAGTGTCTGTTTTAACTTGTCCTTTTTCATTTCTAATTTTATTAAAACAGTAATTCTTGTATAGTTGTTTAAGTGATTTCTGAGGAAAAAGAACACATTTATAGACTTAACTTGATTTAACCAGATTATTCATGATGGGCTTAGGGGTTGGGGTTGAAGAAGGTTTTTCTTTTTAAATATTAACTTTTAAAATGTAAAATTAGGAAATGGGGCTTCCCTGGTGGTGCAGTGGTTGAGAGTCCGCCTGCCGATGCAGGGGACGCGGGTTTGTGCCCACATGCCGCGGAGCGGCTAGGCCCGGGAGCCATGGCTGCTGAGCCTGTGTGTCCGAAGCCTTTGCTCCACAATGGGAGAGGCTACAACACTGAGAGGCCTGAGTACCACAAAAAAAAAAATATATTAGGAATTGTTTTCTAAATGAGGACTCCCTGTCCTTTTTCTCTCTGAGGAATTGAAGTAATACAGATTCAAAGTGAATGGCATAGCAGGAAAAAAGTAGTCAACTACAGAAACTCTCAAAAGGAATTAAAAAGCCAAAGTTCCTTATTCTGAAACAAAACAAACAAAACAAAACAAAAACCCCCCTAGAAAATAACATATGAAAAAAATCTACCTGACCTTGGGTTTGGCAGTAGATTTTCAGGTAGAGCTCCCAAAGCACAATCCATGAAAGAAAAAAAAATTGTTAAACCTGGACTTCATTAAAATTAAACACTTCTGCTCTGAGAAAGATACTGTTAAGTTAATGAAAACACAAGCCACAGACTTGGAGAGATTATTTGCAAAACACATATCTGGTAAAGGACTCGTATCCAGTATATAAAAAGAAGACTTAAAACTTAACAATCAGAAAACAAATAATCCAATTAAGAAATGGGCAAAAGATTGAAACAGACACCTCACCAAAGAAGATATATAGATTACAAATAAGCATATGATGCTCAACATCATATGTCATTAGGGAAATGCAGATTAAGCATGAGCTAGCACTACACACCTACTAGAATCGCTAAAATCCAAAATACTGACAATACTAATTGCTGGCAAGGATGCAGGGCAACAGGAACTCTCATTCACTGTGGGTGGGAATGCAAAATAGTATAGGCACATTGAAAGAAAGTTTGGCAGTTTCTTACAAAGCTAAACATAGTCTTACCATACAATCCAGTAATCATACTCGTAGGTTTGCCCAAATTTGTTGAAAACTTATATTCAAACAAAAACCTGCACATGAATGTTTATAGCAGCTTTATTGATGATTGCCAAAAATGGGAAGCAATTAAAATATCATTCAATAGGTGAATCGAAAGGGGCTGTGCCCTGGTGGCACAGTGGTTGAGAATCTGCCTGCCAATGCAGGGGACACGGGTATGAGCCCTGGTCTGGGAGGATCCCACATGCTGTGGAGCAACTAGGCCCATGAGCCACAGCTACTGAGCATGTGCATCTGGAGCCTGTGCTCTGCAATGGGGGGCTGCGACAGTGAGAGGCCCGCACACCGTGATGAAGAGTGGCCCCTGCTTGCTGCAACTGGAGAAAGCCCTCGCACAGAAACGAAGACCCAACACAGCCAAAAATAAATAAATAAATTTAATAATAATAAGAAAAAAATAGGTGAATGGATAAACAAACTGTGGTCCATCATACAATGGAGTATTATTCAGCAACCAAAAGAAATAAGCTATCAAACCACACAAAGACATGGAGGAACTTTAAATGCATATTGCTAAGTAAAAGAGGACAGTCTGTGAAGGCTACATACTGCATGATTCCAACTGTGTGACATTCTGGAAAAGGCAAAACTGTGGAGACAGTAAAAAGATAAGTGGTTGCAAAGGGTTGGGGGAGAGAGAGTATATGGGGACTATTTCTGCTCAATTTTCCTATAAACCTAAAACTGCTCTGAAACACAGTCTATTAACTACGAAAATAAATTTATAAAACATCCACTAGTTTAAAAGCAACACCGAACTGCATATAGTTCAACATAGACCTCTAAGCCCTGGCTCTATATCCACTATGTCCCCTCCCCACCCTCTTCCATACACCTCTTGCCTCTGTACCTTCCTTCATGTCATACCCTCTGCCTGAAGTGCCCTTCTTCAGTCCATCTTTTTCTCAGTGCCCACTCATTCTTTAAGACTCAGCTCAGGCCACAATTCCTTTGTGTTCCCCTAATAAACTATTGCACCTATCAAATTATAATTTTCTGATTATGTGATTGTTCAATTTACTAAATTTTTAACTCCTTGAGGGCAAGGGCTATGCCTTATTCATCTCTGTATCTCCAGCACCTAAAGCATATCTTTTATAGTAAGTGCTCAGTACAATGTTTGTTGAATGAATAAATGAATGACTGAAGGAAGTGGACAAAGATTCTTCTGACTCCAAGTTCATTGTACTTTCTACTGAATCATAGTCATGCTAAGAATACCAATAACAGCATCAAAAATTGCCAGTCAATTTACAGAGTTGTTTTGCAGACTAAATAAGTGAAAGTGATGTGCTCATAGTAGGTACTCAATAAACGTTAATTTAATTTGTTCTTTGGTTATATAGGTAGTAGGCTCCCCACTTTCATGCTTCCCTCCCTTTATATAGAGAGCTACACCAGAGAACTGGACATGGCCAAGATTTCTTCAGTGATAAGCAATAAGGAGGAAAGTAAGGACAATGGCTGGCAGATGAGGATTGGTAATTTTTATGAAGAAAAAAAAAAAGAAAAACAACCTTCAACATACTCTGTATCTTCAAATCTTATAACCTTAAGAGTTTACTTCATGTTCTATCTCACGCCATAAGAATTGTAAACAGAGAGAATGCACAAATACATGTGGCAAGTTCTATACATTTGAAGAAGATGGAAGCCATTAGCTTCAAAGAAGAGTGAGAATTTTGAATGAGCACCACATGGAATGCCCATGTTCAGAGCCCAGATTACAGTTCCAACATCTGCTCTAAGCATGACAAAAAGCCAAGAAAAGGTAGGGCTGTGCAAATTGATTTCCACCCCACCCCATCACATCCCAATCTCTAAAGTATTTCCGATGTGAGAAGGCTTGCATTCTTCATCCAAGGATTTCCTCTCTAGCCTTTGCTGCAGAGGCTCATGCTTGAGGCCTCAGGCTCCACAAAGCAATTGACTCCATGAGTTAAGTTATGATCAGCTGTGAAACTTTTCTGGCTCAGTTCTGGTTTGGTTTGGGAAAGACTAAAAAATATTGTCAAGAATATCAAAATATTACTGTGGTTCAGGCAACACTAAAACAGTCACACTAACTGCTGACATTTTAGATGCCTAATGGTCTCTCAAAGTTCCATGAAGTATAGATTCCTTCATGTCACCAGAGATGTTCCCAAAGTGACAAAAACGTATGTTTTTGGTAAAGAAATATTTTGCGACATCAAATCTTTGTCACTTTCATGGTTAGGATGAAAACGCCAGGCCTAAGAGCAGCAGTCTGTGAGGAGGATTGTAAAGATAAATGGAATGGATTGTGTCGTCTAGTGCAGTGTTTTTGCACTACGTTCCAGACAGTACCAGGGTCCTGTGTGATATTAACAGATGTCCTCAGGAAAAGGATGCTTTGATCAAAAAGAGTTTGGGAAAAAATAGGGTTAAGGAAAAATAAACAGATTTCTTCACTGAAGACTTCTCAAATCTTTTAATACACGAACGAGAAATGTGACTCTCCAGAGTGGAATATGAAATGCAGCATTTCCCAAATCTATTTGGCCAGAGAACGTTTTTCGAAAAAGACGTATCTATCTCTTGTTGAATTAATGTTCTGGATTATACTGTTTGGTAAATACTAAGATTGTGGAAAGAGCTTGAGCTTTGTTATTCTTTCAGAACTGGGCTGGAATTCTTGTTCTAACATTCAATACCTGTGTGATCTTGGGCAAGTTACTTCACTTCTTTGAATTTTTTCATTTATGAAAATTGGGACAATTATATCTACCTCAAAAGAAATGCCAGGAGGATTAAGTGAGATATTGCACAGTACTTAGCACAATGCCTGGAACGTATAGGTACTCAAGAAATAGCGGCTATAATCATCACATTCATTTCTCATCATCATTATTATCAAGCCATATCTGTGCCTGACAGGCGTACCAAACAGCTTCAAAATAGGTCGGGCCTGAGGACACAAATGGCTATATTTCTGACTGCTTTGGGAACTGAGTGTAAGAAGAGAACTGGACTAGCTGCCTGGAGATAGAGCTCCATGACTTATTTGCTGTCTGACATTGTGCAAAGCACTTCACCTGTTTGCATTTCTCTCTCCTTCTGCCAAATATAGGAATGGACTAGGTGACCTCTTACTCTAAAATCCTGTGAACTTCAGCTCTAAAATGCTGTATAAGAGATTTATAAATTTATTGTTGAAGAAATCTGTGATACAGGTTAAATCCAATTATAAAGTATGGTCCTGTATAACAAAGCTATTTTTATGATCCAGCAGATGGCTGGCAGAAACAGTGCTTTGTCAATCTGGTTACAATGAACTCTGTATAGTGAATAATTCTAACAATTGCTTTCTCTGATCCTTGGCCCCATAATCGTCATGCTTTAACATTGCTCTAATCAACTAAAGAAATTGATTATGTGTTGTTTTCTTTGTAGACACAGAGAGAGGAGCTGAGTTAAGCTAAGCTATAGAATTTCTAGCTGAGACGTTTATGTCCAATTTCATTATTTTAGAGCCGAGGAAACAGGACAGGAGAGCTTAAGTAACTTGTCAGGGGTCACACAGCCAGTAAGTAGCAGAGCTTTGAATGGGTGTTTGGACTAAATGATTCATCATCTAAGAACTTAGACATATCACTGCAAACTCTCATTCAGACCATATATAACAATGTTAAATGAAACCAGAAATAGCTATTATAGAAACTCTACTGTTTATGCTTCTCAACCAAGTAAGATGTGTGTTTGTCATTACCCTTTATCCCTGCATTCAAGCCCTCTTCATAGGATGGTCCCTCTAATTGCATGGTGCATGGTGACACAACTTAAAGTATGATAACCTTTGCTGCAGAGCTTCAATTAAAGTTTTTTTTAATGTCTAAATACATTACACCCTTAGTTACCTTTAGATACATGCACAGTTCCTTCCACAAAGGCCTCTATTAGTCAAGTATGTCTTTTTCATTTTGAAACCACATGGCTTAAAAAAAATTTTAAACTAGGTTAACAGAGAAATCTTACTATGAATAGCAAAGGTTAGCCTTCAGGCTCTTGCTTTTCTCTACTTATATACTCTCTCATGAGTATATTTATTTCCAGGGCTTCAACACTGATGGAGAATCATACTTCCTAAATCACAGCCCATGTCTCCAACTACCACTGTGACATTGCCTCTTGAACACATTCCTGTTTCTTGGAACTCACGTGCTTCAGACTGAACTCATCTTCTAAGTAAGTGGTTCTCAAATCTGGCTGTACATTGAAATCACCTGGGAAACTTCAAAAACTCTCAATGCCTGGACCCCACCCCTAGAGATTCTGATGCAACTGGTTTGGAGCTGGACACGGACATGAGAATTTTTAAAAACACCTGGGGTGATTCTAATGTGTGGCCAAGCTTGAGAACCAGTGCTCTAGGTAAAGCCTTGAGTGCCACTTCCTTCATTTCTGTTAACGGTAGCACCATTCTCCTCTTCACTTGGGCTTGAAATCTGGGGCATTCAACCTTCAGCTCTGGGGATAAATGAGATAGAAAGAAAATCAAATTTTTGAAAGTGTGAGGTGCTAAGAAAATGCAAGAAATTGTTGTATGCAGTATGCACATGAATCATATGGATTGCTTTAGCAGTTGAGATGTGTTAACTCATTAAACATGTTAAAGGTTATACTGACAATTTATCATCCTAACCTTTTCGTTGGGCAAAGCAGAGGAATGAGAGAGAATCTGATCTGGTGGCATGACATAAATCATCAGAGCTATCCTATCCTCCTGGGGGCAGGTCAACCTAATCAATGGGCCCAGATGGCTGGTGCCATGTGCTATCCCCAGAAGTAATTTTGTCAGCCTTGCTAAGGGTGGGCGGATCGTCCTCTGGTTCCCTTTCATTGGGGAGGAGTGCAGCCATGACTGCTGACCAGCCAAACCACACATAGCAGTTACATTGAGAACCACACGTATGCAACATGGCTCTTGACTTGGTCCCAGAATAGTCCGAGATGGCTAGATGCTGTCCTGCTGTGCATATAGTATCCCTTTAATCAGAGACAAGGCTCAACCTGAGTCACATTGGATTCTTCTTATAACAGGACAAACTGGGAACTTCCAATGCTCAGTTTGTGTACACTCTCTGGTCATTTACATTAGTACCTGCCCTAGGATGGAAGTGCTACGCAATACTTTAATTTAGGAAGAGCCAATTCAATTTTATTTTTTTCCCAAAAAGGGTATACCTATCTGGCTTCACCTGAGGTTATCCTTCAACATGGAAAATGTGAGCTTGCTTTTCTATTTTCAGTATTGCCACCCCAATTGTGCATGCCATGTTCTACACATTGTATTCTGCAGAACTTTATTCCAGGAAACACATTTTCCTTTGCAGGGATATTGGATACATTATTGTAAGCCACAGAATTGCATTCAAGCTCCAGCTCCACCACTTACTAAGTGCTGTAATGACACAGAGAAAATTGCTTCATCCCTCTGAGTGCACCCTCATTTGTAAAATGGGGATACTACTACTTACCTTAGAGAGTTTTAAGGATTATAAAAGATAACATAAATAACATGTACAAGACATTCTTTAGGCACACAATAAATATAAGTTCGTTGCAAAATTTCATAAGCATATAAATTTAATTCATCCCCAAACCAAGAAAACAGAAAGCTCAAATAACCAAGACTTTAATCTAAAAAAATTAGTGTTCAGAGTGAAAATCCTAAGGCACAGCAACATTATGAAATGGTCTTGAAGGATTCAGCTTCCTGTACAAAGTTCTTTTCTTTTCAGTTCTTTCAATTATATTCAACTCATAAATGTTGTTTGAACACAATATGTTTAACACTATATTTGTACTACATGAAACAGACAATATAAGACCTGGCCACCTTGGTGATCTCTCAAATTTGTCTTATCTTTTCAATCAACTATCTTGGGTTTTCTATCTATAGAATCATATCTGTAAAAATAATGATAGTTTGTATAATTGCTCAATAGTTAACACTTCTTATTTCAGTTTCTTGCCTCATTGCATTGGCTACAACTTCAAGAATAATGTTGAAGGGAATTCCCTGGGGGTCCAGTGGTTAGGATTCCATGCTTCTACTGCAGAGGGCCCGGGTTCAATCCCTAGTTGGGGAACTAAGATTCCAAAGCTGTGTGGTGTGGCCAAATACATAAATAAATTAATTTAAAAAAGAGAATTAAAAAAAAAGAATAATGTTGAACATCAGCAGCTATAATGAGCATCTTTGATTTGATTTGATTTTGGCAGGAAAGTCTCTAATATACTTGCCAGTAAGTACTATGCTATTTCTTATAAAGCACAAGAAATTCTTTATCGTATTAAATAATACCCCTTTATTTTATTCCTAGTTTACTAAGAAGTATCAGAAAATGGTGTTAAATTTTTATCAAAACTATCTGAACTGATCATATAACATATCCTTTGAGCCAATGATGTAATGTGATATTAAGAGATTTCCTATTATTCAACCATCTTTGCTTTCCTAAGACAAACCCTACTTGGTCATGACATGTTATACTTTAAATATTTTGCAGGGTTTGATTTGGTAGTAGTTTATTTAGGATTTTTTTATGTGAGACGTCTTTAGTTTTCTTTTTGGTGCTGCTTTTTGAAAGGGTTTGTTATCAAGGTTATACCAATTTCATTAACTGTATTGAGAAGTATTCCTTCTCTTTGTTTACTTTGCAGGTTTATAGAGCAAGGGAAGTATCAGTGCTATAATATCTTGATTTGGGCCTAACTCCTTTTATTCCCTAGGATGTCATTGGGTGGTTTTTCTCCATGGTGGAAAAAAATGTACAACAGCTTTCATTTAAAACATTTACAGCTACTCCTGGTTTGTAGCACTTGCTGGAGGGACAACTGATATATAGTCTCAGTTTTTTTGTAACAGTTTACCCCACCACACTAACTTAGGAAAAAGTCCATTGATCTCTTCTTACGTGTTTTCTGTGTATTTTCATTTCAGGTACCAATGTCATTGACTCTAGAGGGAAAGATGAGAGATATGTGGAAGGAGGAAGGAGATGGATTGGCTCAAGGAGCATGAGAAATGAAGTCTGGGAGGTTATCTCTGGGAAGGTTTGCTTTATGGTAGAGATGAGCTTAAATTGATCTTTGGAGGAGGGCTAGTTGCCAGCCAAGATGACTAATTGAGGAGTTGGAGAAATAAATATAATTTCAGTATGTATCACCATCAATTCATATTTACAGAATAATTGGCACGCCTTCACTTTTTTTTTTTTTATGGTACACGGGCCTCTCACTGTTGTGGCTTCTCCCGTTGCAGAGCACAGGCTCTGGATGCGCAGGCCCAGCGGCCATGGCTCACGGGCCCAGCCGCTCCGCGGCATGTGGGATCTACCCGGACTGGGGCACGAACCCGTGTAACATGCATCGGCAGGCGGACACTCAACCACTGCGCCACCAGGGAAGCCCACGCCTTCACTTTTTAAGGCACAACTGTAACTGAAACACACTTCTTTTTTTTTTGAAAGGATTCTATTCTTATTTTTTTTAAAAAAATCTTTATTGGAGTATAATTGCTTTACAATGGTGTGTTACTTTCTGTTTTATAACAAAGTGAATCATTTATACATATACATATGTCCCCATATCTCTCACGTCTTGCATCTCCCTCCCTCCCACTTTCCCTATTCGATACCTCTAGGTGATCACTAACCACCGAGCTGATCTCCCTGTGCTATGCGGCTGCTTCCCACTAGCTATCTATTTTACATTTGGTAGTATATATAAGTCCATGCCACTCTCTCACTTTGTCTCAGCTTTCCCTTCCCCCGCCCATATCCTTAAGTACATTCTCCAGTAGGTCTGCATCTTTATTCCCGTCTGGCCCCTAGGTTCTTCATAACCATTTTTTTCCTTCTTTTTTTTAGATTCCATATATATGTGTCAGCATATGGTACTTGCTTTTCTCTTTCTGAATTACTTCACTCTGTATGACAGACTCTAGATTGATTCACCTCACTACAAATAACTCAATTTCGCTTCCTTTTATGGCTGAGTAATATTCCATTGTATATATGTGCCACATCTTCTTTACCCATTCATCAGTTGATGGACACTTAGGTTGCTTCCATGTCCTGCCTATTGTAAATAGAACTGCCATGAACATTTTGGTACATGACTCTTTTTGAATTATGATTTTCTCTGGGTATATGTCCAGTAGTGGGATTGCTGGGGAGTATGGTAGTTCTATTTTTAGTTTTTTAAGGAAACTCCATACTGTTCTCCATAGTGGCTGTATCAATTTACATTTCCACCAACAGTGCAAGAGGGTTCCCTTTTCTCTACATCCTCTCCAGCATTTACTGTTTGTAGATTTTTTGATTATGGTCATTCTGACCATGGGAGATGATATCCCATTGTAGTTTTTTTTTTTCTTTTTTTTGCGGTACGCAGGCCTCTCACTGTTGTGGCCTCTCCCGTTGCGGAGCACAGGCTCCGGATGTGCAGGCTCAGCGGCCATGGCTCATGGGCTCAGCCGCTCCGCGGCATGTGGGATCCTCCCGGACCAGGGCACGAACCCGTGTCCCCTGCATCGGCAGGCGGACTCTCAACCACTGCGCCACCAGGGAAGACCCCCATTGTAGTTTTGATTTGCATTTCACTAATGATTAAGGATGTTGAGCATTCTTTCATGTGCTTCTCGGCAAGCTGTGTATTTTCTTTGGAGAAACGTCTATTTAGGTCTTCTGCCCATTTTTGGATTGGGTTGTTTGTTTTTTTAGTATTGAGCTGCATGAGCTGCTAATAAATTTGGGAGATTAATCCTTTGTCAGCTTCTTCATTTGCAAATATTTTCTTCCATTAAAAGGGTTGTCTTTTCGTCTTATTTATGGTTTCCTTTGCTGTGCAAAAGCTTTTAAGTTTCATTAGGTCCCATTTGTTTATTTTTGCTTTTAGTTCCATTTCTCTAGGAGGTGGGTCACAAAGGATCTTGCTGTGATTTCTGTCAGAGTGTTCTGCCTATGTTTTCCTCTAAGAGTTTGAGAGTGTCTGGCCTTATATTTAGGTCTTTAATCCATTTTGAGTTTATTTTTGTGTATGGTGTTAGGGAGTTTTATAATTTCATTCTTTTACATGTAGCTGTCCAGTTTTTCAAGCACCACGTATTGAAGAGGCTGTCTTTTCTCCACTGTATATTCCTGCCTCCTTTATCAAAGATAAGGTGACCATATGTGCGTGGGTTTACGTCTGGGCTTTCTATCCTGTTCCATTGATCTATATTTTTGTTTTTGTACCATACCGTCTTGATTACTGTAGCTTTGTAGTATAGTCTGAAGTAAGGAAGCCTGATTCCTACAGCTCCATTTTTCTTTCTGAACATTGCTTTGGCTACTCGGGGTCTTTTGTGTTTCCATACAAATTGTGAGATTTTCTAGTGGTACTTCTGTGAAACATGCCAGTGGTAGTTTGATAGGGATTGCATTGAATCTGTAGATTGCTTTGGGTAGTAGAGTCATTTTCACAATGTTGATTCTTCCAATCCAAGAAAATGGTATATCTCTCCATCTGTTTGTATCATCTTTAATTACTTTCATCAGTGTCTTATAATTTTCTGCATACAGGTCTTTTGTCTCCTTAGGTAGGTTTATTCCTAGATATTTTATTCTTTTTGTTGCAATGGTAAATGGGAGTGTTTTCTTGATTTCACTTTCAGATTTTTCATCGTTAGTATATAGGAATGCCAGAGATTTCTGTGCATTAATTTTGTATCCTGCTACTTAACAAAATTCATTGATTAGCTCTAGTAGTTTTCTGGTGGCATCTTTAGGATTCTCAATGAATAGTATCATGTCATCTGCAAACAGTGACAGCTTTACTTCTTCTTTTCCGATTTGGATTCTTTTATTTCCTTTTCTTCTCTGATTGCTGTGGCTAAAACTTCCAAAACTATGTTGAATAAGAGGGGTGAGAGTGGGCAACCTTGTCTTGTTCCTGATCTTAGTGGAAATGGTTTCAGTTTTTCACCATTGAGCACAATGTTGGCTGTGCGTTTGTCATATATGGCCTTCATTATGTTGAGGAAAGTTCCCTCTATGCCTACTTTCTGCAGGATTTTTATCATAAATGGGTGTTGAATTTTGTCAAAAGCTTTCTCTGCATCTATTGAGATGATCATATGGTTTATCTTCTACAATTTGTTAATATGGTTTATCACATTAATTGATTTGCGTATATTGAAGAATCCTTGCATTCCTGGGATAAACCCCACTTGACCATGGTGTATGATCCTTTTAATGTGATGTTGGATTCTGTTTGTTAGTATTTTGTTGAGGATTTTTGCATGTATGTTCATCAGTGATATTGGCCTGTAGTTTTCTTTCTTTGTGACATCTTTGTCTGATTTTGGTATCAAGGTGATGGTGGCCTCGTAGAATGAGTTTGGGAGTATTCCTACCTCTGCTATACTTTTGGAAGAATTTGAGAAGGATAGGTGTTAGCTCTTCTCTAAACGTTTGATAGAATTCACCTGTGAAGGCATCTGGTCCTGGGATTTGTTTGTTGGAAGATTTTTAATCACAGTTTCAGTTTCAGTGCTTGTGATTGGCCTGTTCATATTGCTATTTCTTCCTGGTTCTGTCTCAGAAGGTTGTGCATTTCTAAGAATTTGTCTATTTCTTTCAGGTTGTCCATTTTATTGGCATATAGTTGCTTGTAATAATCTCTCATGATCCTTTGTATTTCTGCAGTGACAGTTGTTACTTCTTTTTCATTTCTAATTCTATTAATTTGAGTCTTCTCCCTTTTATTCTTAATGACTCTGGCTAATGGTTTATCAATTTTGTTTATCTTCTCAAAGAACCAGCATTTAGTTTTATTGATCTTTGCTTTCGTTTCCTTCATTTCTTTCTCATTTATTTCTGATATGATCTTTATGATTTCTTTTCTACTACTAACTTTGGGTTTTTTTGGTTCTTCTTTCTCTAATTGCTTTAGGTGTATGGTTAGGTTGTTTATTTGAGATGTTTCTTGTTTCTTAAGGTAGGATTGTATTGCTATAAACTTCCCTCTTAGAACTGCTTTTGCTGCATCCCATAGGTTTTGGGTCTTCGTGTTTTCATTGTCATTTGTTTCTAGGTATTTTGTGATTTCCTCTTTGATTTGTTCAGTGATCTCTTGGTAATTCAGTAGTGTATTGTTGAGCCTCCATGTGTTTGTATTTTTTACAGATTTTCCTGTAATTGATATCTAGTCTCATAGCATTGTGGTCAGAAAAGATACTTGATATGATTTCAGTTTTCCGAAATTAATGAAGGCTCGATTAGTGACCCAAGATATGATCTAACCTGGAGAACATTCCCTGAGCACTTGAGAAGAATGTGTATTCTGTTGTTTTTGGATAAAATGTCCTATAAATATCAATTAAGTCCATCTTGTTTAATGTATCATTTAAAGCTTGTGTTTCCTTATTTATTATCATTTTGGATGATCTGTCCATTGGTGAAAGTGGGGTCTTAAAGTCCCCTACTATGATCATGTTACTGTCAGTTTCCCCTCTTATGGCTGTTAGCATTTGCCTCATGTATTGAGGTGCTCCTACGTTGGGTGCATAAATATTTACAGTTGTTATATCTTCTTCTTGGATTGATCCCTTGATCATTATGTAGTGTCCTTTCTTGTCTCTTGTGATAGCCTTTATTTTAAAGTCTATTTTGTCTGTTATGAGATTTGCTACACTAGCTTTCTTTTGATTTCCGTTTGCATGGAATATCTTTTTCTATCCTCTCACTTTCAGTCTGTATGTATCCTTAGGTCTGAGGTGGGGTCTCTTGTAGACAGCATATTTACGTGTTTTGTTTTTGTATCCATTCAGCCAGTCTATGTCTTTTGGTTGGAGCATTTAATCCATTTAAATTTAAGGTAATTATCAATATGTATGTTCCTATTACCATTTTCTTAACTGTTTTGGCTTGGTTATTGTAGGTCTTTTCTTTCTTTTGTTTTTCCTGCCTAGACAAGTTTCTTTAGCATTTGTTGTAAAGCTGGTTTGGTGGTGCTGAACTCTCTCAGCTTTTGCTTGTCTGTAAAGGTTTTAATTTCTCCATCAAATCTGAATGAGATCCTTGCTGGGTAGAGTAATCTTGGTTGTAGGTTTTTCTCCTTCATCACTTTAAATATGTCCTGCCAGTCTCTTCTGGATTGCAGAGTTTCTGCCAAAAGATCAGCTGTTAACCTCATGGGTATTCCCTTGTGTGTTATTTGTTGTTTTTCCCTTGCTGCTTTTAATATGTTTTCTTTGCATTTAATTTTTGACAGTTTGATTAATATGTGTCTTGGCATGTTTCTCCTTGGATTTATCCTGTATGGGACTTTCTGTGCTTCCTGGAGTTGATTAACTATTTCCTTTCCCATATTAAGGAATTTTTCAACTATAATCTCTTCAAATATTTTCTCAGTCTCTTTATTTTTCTCTTCTTCCTCTGGGATCCGTATAATTCGCATGTTGTTGCATTTAGTGTTGTCCCAGAGGTCTCTGAGACTGTCCTCAATTCTTTTAAATGTTTTACCTTTATTTTGCTCTGCAGTCGTTAGTTCCACTATTTTATCTTTCAGGTCACTTATCCATTCTTCTGCCTCAGTTATTCAGCTATTGATCCCTTTTAGAGAATTTTAAACTTTAATTATTGTGTTGTTCATCACTTTTTGTTTGCTCTTTAGTTCTTCTAGGTCCTTGTTAAATGATTCTTGCATTTTCTCGATTCTATTTCCAAGATTTTGGATCATGTTTACTGTCATTATTCTGAATTCTTTTTCAGGTAGACTGCATATTTCGTCTTCATTTGTTAGGTCTGGTGGGTTTTTGCCCTGCTCCTTTGTCTGCTGTGTGTTTCTCTGTCTTCTCATTTTGCTTAACTTACAGTGTTTGGGGTCTCCTTTTCGCAGGCTGCAGGTTCATGGTTCCCGTTGTTTTTGGTGTCTGTCCCCAGTGGCTAAGGTTGGTTCAGTGGGTTGTGTAGGCTTCCTGCTGGAGGGGACTGGTGCCTGTGTTCTGGTGGATGAGGCTGGATCTTGTCTTTCTGGTGGGCTGGTCCACGTCTGATGGTGTGTTTTGGGGTGTTTGTGGCCTTATTATGGTTTTAGGCAGCCTCTCTGCTAATGGACGGGGTTGTGTTCCTGTCTTGCCAGATGTTTGGCATAGGGTGTCCAGCACTGTAGGTTGCTGGTTGTTGAGTGGAGCTGGGTCTTGGCATTGAGATGGAGATCTCTGAGAGATTTTCGCCATTTAATATTATGTGGAGCTGGGAGGTCTCTTGTGGACCAGTGTCCTGAACTTGGCTCTCCCACCCAAGAGGCAGAGCCTTGATGCCTGGCTGGAGCACAAAGAGCCTGTCATCCACATGGCTCAGAACAAAGGGGAGAAAAGAGAGAAAGAAAGAAGATACAATAAAAAAAATAGAATAAAAAAAAGTAAAATAAAATAGTTATTAAAATAAACAATAATTATTAAAAATATTTTTAAAAAGTAATGAAAATATTAAAAAAGAAAGAAAGAAAGAAAGAAAGAACAGAGCAACCAAACCAAGAAACAAATCCACCAATGATAACAAGTGCTAAAAACTATACTAAGAAAAACAAAAAGACAGAACCCTAGGACAAATGGTAAAAGCAAAGCTATACAGACAATATCACAACACAGAAGCATACACGCAAACACTCACAAAAAGAGAAAAAGGGAAAAAAAATATATCGTTGCTCCCAAAGTCCACCTCCTCAGTTTGGGATGATTCATTGTCTATTCAGGTATTCCACAGATGCAGGGTACATCAAGTTGATTGTGGAGATTTAATCCACTGCTCCTGAGGCTTCTGGGAGAAATTTCTCTTTCTCTTCTTTGTTCACATAGCTCCTGGGGTTCAGCTTTGTATTTGGACCCACCTCTGCGTGTAGGTTGCCTCAGGGTGCCTGTTCTTCGCTCAGAGAGGACGGGGTTAAAGGAGCAGCTGATTTGGGGCCTCTGGCTCAGAAAGGCCGGGGGCAGGGAGGGGTACGGAGTGCAGGACGAGCTTGTAGCGGCAGATGCCAGTGTGACGTTGCACCAGCCTGAGGCACTGTGTGTTCTCCCGGGGAAGTTTTCCCTGGATCACGGGATCCTGGCAGTGGTGGGCTGCACAGTCTCCCGGGAGGGGAGGTGTGGATAGTGACCTGTGCTTGCACACAGGCTTCTCGGTGGCAGCAGCATCAGACTTAGCATCTCATGCCTGTCTCTGGGTCCACATTGATAGCTGTGCCTCGCGCCTGTCTCTGGAGCTCCTTTAAGCGGTGCTCTTAATCCCCTCTCCTCGCGCACCAGGAAACAAAGAGGCAAGAAAAAGTCTCTTGCCTCTTCGGCAGCTCCAGACTTTTTCCTGGATTCCCTCCCGGCTAGCTGTGGCACACTAGCCCCTTCAGGCTGTGTTCACGCAGCCAACCCCACTCTCCCTGCGATCCGACCGAAGCCCGAGTCGCAGCTCCCAGCTCCTGCCCGCCCCCGCGGGTGAGTGGACAAGGCTCTCAGGCTGTTGATTGCCAGTCACTCTGATCCTCTGTGTGGGAATGTCTCCGCTTTGCCTTCTGCACCCCTGTTGCTGCGCTCTCCTCCATGGCTCCGAAGCTTCCCCCCTCCGCCACCCGCAGTCTCCGCCTGCGAAGGGGCTTCCTAGTGTGTGGAAACCTTTCCTCCTTCACAGCTCCCTCCCACTGGTGCAGGTGCCGCCCCTATTCTTTTGTCTCTGTTTATTCTTTTTTCTTTTGCCCTACCCAGGTACGTGGGGAGTTTCTTGCCTTTTGCGCGGTCTGAGGTCTTCTGTCAGCATTCAGTAGGTGTTCTGTAGGAATTGTTCCACATGTAGATGTATTTCTGATGTATTTGTGGGGAGGAAGGTGATCTCCATGTCTTACTCTTCTGCCATCTTGAAGCTCCCATGAAACAGACTTCTTATGGGAATGTAGTGATTAAACTTACAAATTACAGATGCTGAGCTCTGATGATAAGTACCTTATATTTCCTTGTGTTGCTGTTTGTGGAGAGTTCTTTGCCTTTTGTCTAGGAAAGTAGCTCTTTGTAGCTTCTTTCCTTAGGATGCTCACTTTCTGCATAGACACAAACAGAAGCAAAGAGCACACTAGAACATGTGGGCTGTGACTGAAAGGCCTGGTTATAGGGTGTCATAAATTTCAATTATTCCTAATAATTTGAGAAATAAGTGCTCAGGAGCTGCCCTACAACTAGAACAGGAATAATCTGGAAAGCCCATTCTCCTGAGCAAGTTTGGATTGCTTCAAACTGCATCTTTCTAACTGGTCCACTCTCTTCCTCTACACTTTCCTTCTCTAGCAATGTTCCCACTTGCCTAATTTGCTGAGAGCATCTGGATCAGTAACTTTCCTTGAGCACTTAAGTTTATTTCTTCTGAGGTTCAGGGCTGTTATAAAACGCTTGTTGAAATCTAGGCTGTGATTCAGTGGGTTCTGATACAGAGCCTAGATTTAGCATCTGGAAAAGCCCAAATTTCACCCTTTTATACCCAAATCTGTCACACTATAAAAAAACAACTGGATGGAAGTGTCTTTGCTCTGTGAGGACTCTGTTCCTTCTGGCCTATTTGTTGCCCCTTCTGTATTTGAGGAATGGGTCTAACAAAAAACTGTAACAAATTAGATTTGCCTTTTTATAGAAATTCATAAAAAGTTGAACACATTATTTAAGAAAACTATTTTTAAACAAAGCCCTTCCCTCCATTTTACCCCAGCAGTCTACTGCTCGCTCTTCCCATTCCAATGAATGAGGTCATGCTTTATGGGAGACATCTGCTTCTGAGGATATTACTACCCTGAGCACAGAACATGACTTCATTAGAGGGAACAGTGGACCAGAGAGATTCAACAGGAGACTTACATATGTGACAGCAAAAATAAAAAGAGCCAATTGAGATTCTCCTCAAGTCTCTAGCCTTCAGGATAGACTGAAGATCTGGTGATTTCACTCTCATATGATTTCCTTTTGCTTTAAAATCATGAACTATGTATGAAAACTTCCAGAAAACTGTAACTCATAGCAACACCACCTGTATTTGTAAATAGAAAAGCTGTCTTCTCTCAAGGGATTGGCTGGATTACATTCTGGGAAGAGACCAGGTGTTTGAAACTTTGGGGTTGCTACTGAATGCAGACCCACACAGAATAAACTCTGTTTCAAAGAAGCATTGTTTCAAACAGTGCTGCAGATGTATACGATGTCATCTTTCAGTTCTGAAAAGCAAATTCAGAACATTAGCAGGGATTCTGGCTTTCCAGGAAGATGATTTCCAGAGCAGTTTTATAAGATTTTTGACATATGTTGTTTATAACCTTAATTTAAAAAATGAGCAAGTCCAATAAATCTGTTACCTACTTAACCAAGCTCTGGCCCAGTTGCATCTGTTCCCATTTTATTTGATACTGTGAATAAGTTTCAATAGACAGCTAAATATTTTGGTGTTATTCATAGTCTTATGTTCCTATTGACTAAGACTCTTCAAAGAAAACTCTTAAAATCACTAGCATTTAAAAGGCAATAATTGCTAGTTTAATTTACTTTGCTTGTAAGGACTCATGATGTAGCTGAAATCACAGAAGTGGAAGGGAATGTTAAGAGATCATGTGGCTAGGTCCCCTTTGACCTAGGAGGAGTAGGAGTTTGAAACATTATGGATGGCTAGTTTGCAACATGTTGCTGTAATCTGCTTTAACCCTGAATCCCACCCAGGGTCAAGAAATTCTTCCTGGTATATAATAGAAGTTGCTCTTGCTATCATTTACACATATTGTCTATTGTTTAGTTCATTCCACAAATGGAGAACAACTTGTCTGAGTCTTCAAAATAACTCACCGTGGAATAGAAAACAGCCATGAAATGTCTCCCTTTCTTTGGTCTCATATACTCTAGCTCCTTTCTCCTCTCTTTCTAAGATCCAACTTCTTTTTAGTCATATGGATTTCTCTTTTCCAGAATTTCTTTAATTTAATAACCATTTTCTGACTGTCTGCCATATGTAAGGTATGGTGCTAAGTGTTTCAGACAAAGTGGGTCTCATAACTGGCTGTGTCTGAAGAATTGTCTGGAGAGAATTTTAGAAATACAGAGTTTAAAAAATCTGGGGCTTCCCTGGTGGCACAGTGGTTGAGAGTCCGCCTGCCAATGCAGGGGACACGGGTTCGTGCCCCGGTCCGGGAGGATCCCACATGCCGCGGAGCGGCTGGGCCCGTGAGCCATGACCACTAAGGCTGCGTGTCCGGAGCCTGTGCTCCACAATGGCAGAGGCCACAACAGTGAGAGGCCTGCGTACCACAAAAAAAAACAAAACAAAACAAAAACTGGGCCTCATCTCAGATCTACTAAATAAAATCTGGGGGTAGAGCTAGGGAATCTGTATTTCAAAAGCAAGACCTAGATGATCCTTATGTAGTCAGCCTGGCACCAGTCCAAGGATTAGAATTTAAGAAAAAGGGCTTTAGGGTTGGCACAATAAGGTCATCTAGTGGGGTGCTCATGGTACAGAGAGGACAAGAACAGAAATGATTACAGAGAACAGCAGATGAGTTAGAAAAGTGCCATCCCCTTCCCATATCATTTTACAAAGTGAATTTGCAATTATTTTTTGACTTAATCTTTCCATTAACTATGGGTGGGTGGCAGTAGGTCCATTTTACAAGGAATACAATAGAAACTCAAGGAAGAGAAGATCACTTGTCTAGTATCCCACAGTCAAAGGCAGAATCAAGACTCAAACTTGGGTTATTTGATGCCAAATCTTTCATTTTTGCCACTTGTTACAACTTTCTTTGTAACAGTCTTGGAAAGCAATAGATATTGGGTTCAAAACAGGGAAAAAATGATAGTTCAATAAGAAACAAACATCCAGTGGTGGCAATATGATAAAAATCACACAAAGGCAGATATCACATCAGCATCACATTAGGGAGCTTTAAAATATGAAATCCATTCCTATATGAAGTGTTTCCTGTCCCTTCAATGAGTGGCAGAAGATTAATCAGGGTCAGGAATTCCTAAACCTCTACCTGGTGGCAAAGACCCATACAGAACCTGTATTTCCTGCTATTCTACCTGGCAGCAAAAGGCAGCCCAGTTAGGTGATTTCTTCCTCTGTAGGCACCAGGAGAGATGAAGTGAAGAGTCCACCAGCACCGGCTGTCCATTGAACAGGCAAGGGAAAACACTCTCTGCCCTACAGTTCTGGCATTCCTGGCCTTCTACCTAATGACACTGGGTGGGCCATAGAAGCACCTTCTGCTCCCATAGGTGGCACCAGTGGAGACCAAGCAGGAGCTGAAATAGAGCTAGATCATAAAGCAGACCAGAGTAGCACTGTAAGCCCTCAGAAAATGAAATTGTTGTTGAAATTATAGCTCACAGTAGTAGGCCAAAATGAACACATTACACCTAACCAGGCATGATGCCTGCTAAAATAGAAGATTTAAATAGGACCAAGAGTCTTCTCATATAATATCCAAGGATATAATAAAATAACTCATCATACCAAAACCCATAAAAATCACAATATGAGTGAGAAAAGAAAATCAACTGATGTAATACTGAGATGAATCAGATTGTTGAAACTGTCTGACACAGGTTTTAAATCAGCCACCATAAAGTTGTCTCAACAATTAATTACAAATTCCTTTGAAACAAATGAAAAAAACAAAAAACCTCAGCAAAGAAAAGTTATAAAAAAGAATGAAATGGGAATTATAAAACTAAAAATTAAAATAACTAAAATAAGAACCTCCCTCTTTTATCCTCATTTTTTTTTTTTTTCAGTATGCGGGTCTCTCACTGTTGTGGCCTCTCCCCTTGCGGAGCACAGGCTCCGGACGCGCAGGCTCAGCGGCCATGGCTCATGGGCCCAGCCGCTCCGCGGCATGTGGGATCTTCCCGGACCGGGGCACGAACCCGCGTCCCCTGCATTGGCAGGCAGACTCTCCACCACTGCGCCACCAGGGAAGCCCAAGAACCTCCCTCTTTTAAAGAGGCTCAGCAGAAGAGTGGAGATGACAGAAGATAGAAACAATGAATTTGAGGACAGATGAGTAGAGTTTATTCAATCTGCACAACAGTTTATTCAATCTGACCAATGCACTGATAAGAGTGAAGAGAGCCTCAAGGACCTGTAGAATAACAAAATGGCTAAAGTTAATATCAATGAAGGCCCAGAAGGAGAGGAGAAAGAGTGGAACTGAAAATGTATTCAAACATATAATGGCTGACAACTCCCCATACGTTGGTGAAAAATGTAAACATACTGATTCAACAAACTGAATGAATATCAAGATATATCCAAAGACACCCACACCAATAAACATCATAATTAAACTTCTGAAAACTAAAAACAATGAAATTATTTTGGAAGCAACTAGAGAGAATCAAAGCATTACCTTTAAAGGAACACAGATCAGAGGGTAAACAAATTTCCTATCTGAAAGCATGGAGGTTAGAAGCAAGTGGCACAACATTATTTATATACTGAAAGAAAAGAACCGTTAACCATGGGTTCTATATCCAGCAAACCTAACATTTAGGAATGAAAATAAATTAAAGAGCTTCTCAAAGATAAATTAAGAGAATCCTTGCTAGCAGATTTATCCTTTAAAATGGCTAAAGGAAGCTCTCCAAACAAAAAGGAAAAAGGATAACAGAAGGCTCAGAGTTCAGAAAGAAAAGAACAATGGAATGGGAAAAAATAAGGGTAAATATAATAAACTATCCTAATTTTCACAAGTTTCTTAAATCATATTTGATGGTTTAAATAAAAATTATGACAATGTCTGTTGCAGTGCTCAATGTATGTAGAGGAAATACTTGAGACAATTATATTTAAAAAGTGGGAAGGATTTAAATGGTCCTAAATATAGTAAGTCTTCAATACTTAATTCAAAATGGTAACTTGTTAATAGGTGTAGATTGTGGTAAGTTTTACACACACACACAAACATATACTAATATCTAGAGCAATCACTAAGAAAATTATGTTAAGTGATATACTAAAATCTGTATTTCTATGAGATCCTAAAAAATGTGCAAAAAATCCAGGAAAGAAGAAAATGTGCAAAAAAAAAGGAAAGAGAAGAGAAACAGAGGAAACAAAAATAAACAGTAAATAAATGGCATACTCAAACTCTAACATATCAACAATTACTTAAAATATAAACAGTCTAAATATATTAATTAAAAGATGCAGGCAGAGTGGACTAAAAAATAACATGACCTAATTATATGCTGTCAACAAATACTCACTTCAAACACAATGACATAGGTTAAAAGGATGAAAAGAGACATATCATGCTAATATTAATAAAAAAAGGAGTAATGGCTACATTATTATGAGATAAAGTAGAAAAAAGAAAATTCCCAGAGACAGAAAGGGACAACATAAAATGATAAAATGAATATATCAAGAAGACATAGCAATCCTTAATGTGTATGCACCAAACAATAGAGTTTCAAAATACATGGAACCAAGATAGAATTGAAAAAACTGAGAGACAAATCCAAATTATAGTTAGGGACTTTAACACCTGACTCAGCAATTGATAGACCTACTAGACAGAAAATTAGCAAAGATAAAGCAGAACTGAGCACTAGAATAATCCAACAGGGTCTCATTTCCATTTACGTAACACCCTCCCCCCTACAACAGCAGAATACACATTTTTTTTCAAGTGCCATGGAACATTCACAAAGACATTCATGGAACATTCATATCCTGGGTCAAAAACCAAATTTCAACAAATCTAGATGCATTGAAAGAATACAGTGTGTTCTCCAAGCAAAAGGGAATCAGACTGGAAATAAGTAATAAAAGAAAATATGAAAATGTACTAACACTTGCAAACTAAAAAACACACTTCAAACAACCATTGAGCAAGACAAATCTCAAAGGAAACAAACAAAAAAACTCACATGGAATGGAATGAAAATGAAAACACAACACCTAAAAATTTATGGGATGCATCCTTGTCTTGTTCTGATCTTAGAGGAAATGATTTCAGCTTATCACCAGCAAGTATGATGTTAGCTGTGGGTTTGTCATATATGGCCTTTATTATGTTGAGGTATGTTCCCTCTATAAGCACTTTATTGAGAGTTTTGGCAATAAATGGATATTGAATTTTGTCAAAAGCTTTTTCTGCATCTATTGAGATGATCATGTGATTTTTATTCTTCAATTTGTTAATGTCCTGTATCACATTGATTAATTTGCAGATATTGAACCATCTTAGCTTCCCTGGGATAAATCCAACTTGATCATGGTGTATGATACTTTTAACGTACTGGTGAATTCGGTTTGCTAGTATTTTTGTTGAGGAGTTTTGTATCTACGTTCATCAGTTATATTGGCCTTAATTTTCTTTCTTTGTGATATCTTTGTCTGGCTTTGGTATCAGGGTGATGCTGGCCTTGTAGAGTGAGTTCAGAAGCATGCCTTCCTTGCAATTTTTTGGAATAGTTTGAGAAGGACAGGTGTTAATTCTTTGCTAAATATTTGGTAGAATTCACCTGTGCAGGCATGTGGTCCAAAACTTTTGTTTTGGGGGAGTTGTTTTTATTATTGATTCAATTTCATTACTGGTAATTGGCATGTTCCTATTTTCAGTTTCTTCCTGATCCAGTCTTGGGAGATTGTATATTTCCAGGAATTTGTGCATATCTTCTAGGTTGTCCATTTTATTGACATATAACTATTTGTAGTAACCTCTTATGATCCTTTATATCTCTGTGATGTTGGTTGTAACTTCTCCTGTTTCATTTCTGATTGTATTGATTTGGGCCCTCACTTTTCTTGATGAATCTGAGTAAAGGTTTATCTATTTTGTTTATTGTTTCAAAGAATCAATTTTTATTTTCATTGCTCTTTTCTATTTCTTTTTTAGTTTCTATTTCATCTATTTCTGTTCTGATCTTTATGATTTGTTTCCTTCTACTAACTTTGGGTTTTGTTTGTTCTTTTTTAATTCCTTTAGGTGTAAAGTTAGATTGTTTGAGATTTTCTTGTTTCCTGAGGTAGGCTTGTATCACAATGAACTTCCCTTTTAGAACTGCTTTTACTGTGTCACATAGATTTTGGATTGTTGTGCTTTCATTTTCATTTGTTTCCAGGTATACTATTTTCTTTTTTGATTTATTCAATGATCCATTGGTTATTTAGTAGCATATTGTTTAGCCTCCACCTGTTTGTGTTTTTAGTATTTTCTTTTTTTTTTTTTTTTTTTTTTTCCTTGCGTTATGCGGGCCTCTCACTGTTGTGGCCTCTCCCATTTGCGGAGCACAGGCTCCGGACGCGCAGGCTCAGCGGCCATGGCTCACGGGCCCAGCCGCTCCGCGGCATGTGGGATCTTCCCGAAACGGGGCACGAACCCGCGTCTCCTGCATCGGCAGGCGGACTCTCAAGCACTGCGCCACCAGGGAAGCCCAGTATTTTCTTTTATTGTTGCTGATTTCTAGTCTCCTAGTGTTGTGGTTGGAAAAGATGCTTGATATGATTTCAGTTTTCTTAAACTTACTGGGACTTGTTTTGTGGCCTAGCATGTGAGCTATCCTGGAGAATGTTCCATGTGCACTTGAAAAGAATGTGTATTCTGCTGCTTTTGAATGGAATGCTCTCTATATATCTATACATTCCATTTGGCATAATGTGTTATTTAAGGCCAGTGTTTCCCTATCAATTTTCTGCCTGGATGATCTGTCCACTGATGTAAGTGGGGTGTTAAAGTCCCTTACTACTATTGTATTACAGTTAATTCTCCCTTTATGTCTGTTAATACTTGCTTTACGTATTTAGGTGCTCCTATGTTGGGTGCATATATATTTACAATTGTTGTATCTTCTTCTTGGATTGATCCCTTGATCATTATGTAAGGTCTTCCTTTGTCTCTTGATATAGTATTTGTTTTAAAATCTATTTTTTTTCTGATATCAGTATTGCTACCCTGGTTTTCTTTTTGTTGCCACTTGCGTGAAGTATTTTTTCCCATCCCCTCACTCTCAGTCTGTGTGTGTCTAGATTTTCAGTGAGTCTCTTGTAGGCATCATATATATGGGTCTTATTTGTGTATCCATTCAGCCACTCTTTTGATTGCAGCATTTAGTCCATTTACATTTAAAGTAATTATTGATAGGTATGTACTAATTGCCATTTTGTTAATTGTTTTTGTAGTTCTTTTTTATTCATTTTTTCTTCTTTTGCTGTCTTCTCTTGTGATTTGATGACTATCTTTAGTGTTATGTTTGGATTCCTTTCTCTTTTTTGTGTATCTATCATAGATTTTTTGGTTTGTCGTTAACATGAGGTTTATATATATGTGTACAAAATCTATATGTATACATGATTTAAAAAAATTATTGGAGTATAGTTGATTTACAATGTGTTAATTTCAGGTGTACAGCAAAGTGAATCAGTTATACAAATACATATATCCACTCTTTTTTAGATTCTTTTCCCATATAGGTCATTACAGAGTATCGAGTAGTTCCCTGTGCTATACAGTAGGTCCTTATTACTTTTATATATAGTAGTGTGCATATGTCAATCTCAATCACCCAATTTATCCACCCCCTTACCCCCTGGTAACTATAAGTTTGTTTTCTACATCTGTGACTCTATTTTTGTTTTGTAAATAAGTTGATTTGTACCCTTTTTTTGGATTCCACATACAAGCAATATTATATGATATTTGTCTTTCTCTGACTTACTTCACTCAGTATGACAATCTCTAGGACCAGCCATGTTGCTGCACGAGGCATTGTTTTGTTCTTTTTTATGGCAGAGTAATATTCCATTGTATGTATGTACCACTTCTTCTTTATCCATTCCTCTGTTGATGGACATTTAGGTTGCTTCTGTGTCCTAGCTATTGTAAACAGTGTTACAATGAACATTGGAGTGCATGTATCTTTTTGAATTATGTTTTTTCTCTGATATAAGTGAATATTTTAAGTTGCTGATCTCTTAAATTCAAATGCATTTTTACTCTCCCCACCCCCCTTTATTGTTTTTAGCATCATATTTTACGTCTTTTTGTTCTGTGTTTCCCTTAACTACATATTGGGGATATAGATGATTTTACTACTTTTGTTTTTTAACCTTCCTACTAGCTTTATATATGGTTGTTTAGTATCTTTACTGTATATTTTCCCTTACTCATGAGACTTTTACTTTCATAATTTTCATATTTCTAGTTATGGCCTTTGCTTTATTGCTTAGAGAAGTCCCTTTAACATTTCTTGTAAAGATGGTTTGGTTGGTGCTGAAGTCTTTTAGCTTTTGCTTGTCTGTAAAACTTTTGATCTCTCTATCAAATCTGAATGAAAGCCTTGCCAGGTAGAGTATTCTTGGTTGTAGGTTTTTACCTTTCATCACTTTAAATATATTGTGCCATCCCCCTGTGGTCTGCTGAAAAGTTAGCTGTTAGCCTTATGGGAGTTCCCTTGTATGTAAGTTGTTGCTTTTCCCTTGCTGCCTTTAATATTCTCTATCATTTTGGCCACTTTAATTACAATGTGTCTTGGTGTGGACCTCTTTGGGTTCTTCCTGTTTGGGACATTCTGTGCTTCTTGGACTTGGATAAATGTTTCTTTTCCCAGATTAAGGAAATTTTCAGTTAATATTTCTTCAGATATGTTCTCTGCCCCTTTCTCTCTTCTCCTTGTGTGACCCTTATAATGAGAATGTTAGTATGCTTGATGCTGTACCAGAGGTCTCTTAATCTGTCCCCATTTCTTTTTATTCTTTTTTCTTTTTTGTTTTTCTGCTCAGCTTCAGTGATTTCCACTACTCTGTCTTCCAGGTCTCTGATCTGTTCCTCTGTATCATCTAATCTAATGTTGATTCCTTCCAGTGTATTTTTTATTTCAGTTCTTGTATTCTTCATCTCTGTTTGGTCTTTTTTTGTATTTCTAAGTCTTCATTAAAAGTTTCTAACATCTTGCTTTGTTCATCCAACTTTCTCCAGAGTTCTTTAAACATCTTTATGATCATTACCTTGAACACTTTACTGGGTAGATTGCTTATCTCCACTTCACTTAGTACTTCTTTGGGGATTTTATCTTCTTCCTTCTTTTGGAGCATATTCCTCTGTTGCTTCATTTAGTCTAATTTGCTGTTTTTATTTCTATGTATTCAGTATGTTGGTTACATTTCTCAGCCTTGGAGAAATGGCCTTGTGTAGGAGATGTCCTTTCCGTCCCAGCAGTGCACTCCTCTCTGGTCACCAGAACTATCTGCTCTGTGGGTGTTTCCTATGTGGGCTGCATGAGTACTTCATTTGTGGTGGGATGACTACAGTGGGTGTCTGGTAGGTGTGGCTGGCATCCAGTCTGGTAGATTTTTAGTTCCTGCCTTGTGCAGAGACAGCTGGCTGCTGGTTGGTTGGGCAAGGTCACGAGGTGGCTGGCTATGGAGTGCTGTGGGTTTCATGGCTAGTGCTGGCCCAGTAGTGGGTGGAGTCTGGATCCAGGGTGGGTGTTTGTGGAGCTGGGGATCTCAGATGTAGTGCCAGCCTGCTGGTGGGTGGGGCCAGTTCCTGACATGGCCCATGTGGTCTGGGGTGTCCCAAACTTGGTAATGGCCACTTTTATTCAACATAGTATTGGAAGTCCTAGACGTAGCAGTCAGAAAAGAAAGAGAAATAAAAGGAATCCAAATTGGACAGGATGAAGAAAAACTGTCCCTATTTGAAGAGGACATAATACTATACATAGAAAATCCTACAGACACCACCAAAAAACTACTAGAACTCATCAGTGAATTCAGTAAAGTTGCACAATACAAAATTAATATACAGAAATCTGTAGCATTTCTATACACTAACAATGAACCATTAGAAAGATAAATTAAGAAAACAATGCAATTTACAATCACATCAAAAAGAATACAATACATACACATAAATTTAACTAAGGAGGTAGAAGACCTATACTCGAAAGCTATAAGACACTGATGAAAGAAACTGAAGGCAGCACAAACAGATGGAAACATATACCGTGTTCATGGACTGGAAGAATTAATAGTGTTAAAATGATCATACTACACAAGGCAATCTACAGATTCAATGCAATCTCTCTCAAAAGACCAACGGCATTTTTCACAGAACTAGAACAAATAAGGTTAAAATTTGTATGGAGACACAAAAGACCCCAAATAGCCAAAACAATCTTGAGAAAGAAGAACAGAAGACAAGGAAAAAGCTCTAACAAAATCCTCCAGTCTGAGCCCAAGTACAGGGAAAGGAGCAATCTAAGAAAGAAAAATTTTAGGTAATAACCTCTTTACTCCAGACAAAAACTACAGAAAAATACCTACAGCCCCACCCTCCACCACACCATGAAAGTCCAAGTGGAACCCTAGAATTCTTCCCTCACGAAGTTATAACAAGGTGCCCCAGACCCCTGCTCATGTGGTGTCAGAGAATGTCTAATAGGGAGCTGGAGCTTTCATCCCTGCTAGCAGGTAACTAGACTCCCCACCTGCAGGGTCAGAAGAGACTGAGCATGTGGTAAGTGGGAACTCCCATCCCTGCCCAGAAGTAATGAGAAGCCCCTTCTCTCTCAGGTGTCAAAGGATGGGACCTGCACTTCTACTTCTACCTTGCAGTAATGAGGTGGCAACCCCCTCTTCCCCTGACAGAACAGTGTCACAAAAACACAGTTAAAGAAGACGGTTAAAATAAGATCCAGAGGATTAAAACAAAATGCAAAATGTCATGGTTTCAATGAAAAAAACCAATCGTCATACCAAAAACCAAGAATAAATATCTCAAACTGAATAAAAAATGATATTCAACTGAAGTCAACAGTGAGATGGTAGAGATGATAGGATTTTATGATAAAAATTTTTAAAGTAGCCATCTTAAGAATGCTTCAATAAGTAATTATAAACATGCTTGAAACAAATGAAAAAATTGGAAGCCTCACAAAGAAATAAAGTCTCAGCAAAGAAACGGAAGCTATAAAGGGGAACCAAACGGTAATATATGAAGTGAAAAAGGAAAGGTGAAATAAAAGGCTCAGGTGATGGGCTCAAAAGAAGTCACATCAAATCGTACTTCTGAAAACTAAAGACAAAGGAAAAACATTTGCAGTCAGTAAAAAATTGAAAATTTTCCTATGGGGGAAAAACAATTCAAATGGCAGTGGATTTCTTATAAGAAACAAGGAGGGCCAGAAGGAAGTGACACAACATTTTTCAAGTGCTGAAAGAAAAGAACTGTCAAACACTGAGTCCTATACCCAGTGAAAATATTGTTCAGGAATTAAAGGGAAATCAATACATCCCAGATGAAGGAAAACTAACAGAGTTTATCACCAGCATACCTAACCTAAAATAATAGCTAAAGGAAGTTCTGAAAGAGAAAGGAGGTGATAAAAGAAGGAATCTGGGAACATCAGGAAGGAAGAAAGACAAAAGAAAAGAGTAAAAATAAGGTAAAAATACAATAGACTATCCTTTTGAATTTTCTGAATCACCTTTGAAAATTGAATCAAAAATTATAACAGTGTCTTATAAGGTTCACATTATATGCCAAGGAATATTTAAGACAATTATATTATATATGGCGGGGGGGGGGAAGAGTAAAGGGACTTGAAGAGAGGTAAGGTTTCTACAGGTTACTGGTAGAATGTCAAAAACAGTAGACTGATAAGTTATGTACACATAATGTAATGTCAAGAGCAACCACTAAACAATCTACACAAAGAGATATATTCAAATGCACTATTAAAATGGAATTCTAAAAACTGTCAAGCACCCCAGAGGAAAGCAGAAAAAAAAGTAAGACAAAATCAAAGAATAAAGAGAAAACAGAAAATAATGGCAGATTTAATCCCTGACATATCAATAAATACCTTAAATGTAAATCACCTAAATGCACCAATTAAAAGACAGATCGGCAGAGTGGATTAAAAAACATGACTCCCTAGAAATTATCATACTAACTGAAGTAAGTCGGATAGAGAAAGACAAATATATTACTTATATGTGGAATCTAAAAAAATGCTGCAAATGAACTTATTTACAAAATAGAAACAGACTCACAGACATAGAAAACAGACTTGTGGATTGGGAGTTTGTGATTAAAAGATACACACTATTGGGAGAGGAGGAAGATGGCAGAACAGTAAAACGTGGAGATCACCTTCCTCCCTACAGATACAACAGAAATACATCTACACGTGGAACAACTCCTAAAGAACACCTACTGAAAGCTAGCAGAAGACCTCAGACCTCCCAAAAGGCAAGAAACTCCCTACGTACCTGGGTAGGACAAAAGAGAAAAGAAAAAACAGAGACAAAAGAATAGGGATAGGAGCTGCACCAGTGGGAGGGAGCTGTGAAGGAGGAAAGGTTTCCACACACTAGGAAGCCCCTTCACGGCGGAGAAGGCGGGTGGCGGAGGGGGGAAGATTCGGAGACGCGGAGGAGAGCACAGCAAAAGGGGTGCGGAGGGCAAAGCGGAGAGATTCCCACACAGAGGGTTGGTGCCGACCGGCACTGACCAGCCCGAGAGGCTTGTCTGCTCACCCACCGGGGTGGGAGGCGCTGGGAGCTGAGGCTTGGGCTTCGGTCGGAGCGTAGGGAGAAGACTGGGGTTGGCGGTGTGAACACAGCCTGCAGCGGGTTAGTGCACCATGGCTAGCTGGGACGGAGTCCAGGAAAAAGTCTGGACCTGCTGGAGAGGCAAGAGACTTTTTCTTCCCTCTTTGCTTCCTGGTATGCGAGGAGAGGGCATTAAGAGTGTTGTTTAAAGGAGCTCCAGAGATGGGCGTGAGCTGCAGCTAACAGCGCGGACCACAGAGACAGGCATGAGATACTAAGGCTGCTGCTGACACCACCAAGAAGCCTGTGTGCGAGCACAGGTCACTACCCACACCTGCATTCCAGGGAGGCTGTGCAGCCTGCCACTGCCAGGGTCCCGGGATCGAGGGACATATTTCCCGGGGGAATGAACGGCGCGCCTCAGGCTGTGCAATGTCTTGCTAGCCTCTGCCGCCGCAGGTCGCCCTGCATCCGCACCCCTCCCTCCCCCTGGCCTGAGTGAGCCAGAGCCCTGGAAGCAGCTACTCCTTTAACCGCTTCCTGTCTGAGCGAAGAACAGACGCCCTCCGGCAACCTACACGCAGAGCCAGCGCCAAATCCAAAGTTGAGCCCCGGGAGCTATGCGAACAAAGAAGAGAAAGGGAAATCTCTCCCAGCAGCCTCAGAAGCAGCGGATTAAATATCCACAATCAATTTGATGTACCCTGCATCTGTGAAATACATGAATATACAATGAATCAACCCAAACTGAGGAGGAGGACTTTAAGAGAAAGATTTATTCTTTTTTCCCCTTTTCCTCTTCTTTTGAGTGTGTATGTGTATGCTTCTGTGTGAGATTTTGTCTGTACAGCTTTGTTTTCACCATTTGCCGTACGGGTTCTATCCATCCGTTTTTTGTATTTTTCTTAAAAAATTATTTTTTCCTAATAACTATTTTTTAGTTTGAAAACTTTATTTTATCTTAATTTATTTTTTTACCCTCTTCCTTCCTTCCTTCCTTCCTTTCTTTTTCTCTTTCTTTCTTTCTTTCTCTCTCTCTCTCTCTTTCATTCTTTCTACTTTTTCTCCCTTTTATTCTGAGCTGTGTGGATGAAAGGCTCTTGGTGCCGCAGCCAGGAGTCAGTGCTGTGCCTCTGAGGTAGGAGAGCCAACTTCAGAACACTGGTCCAAAACAGACTGCCCAGCTCCACATAATATAGAACGGCGAAAATCTCCCAGAGATCTCTATCTCAATGCCAAGACCCAGCTTCACTCAACGACCAGAAGGCTAGAGTGCTGGACACCCTATGCCAAACAACTAGCAAGACAGGAAGATAACCCCGACCATTAGCAGAGAGGCTGCCTAAAATCATAAGTCCACAGACATCCCAAAACACACCACCAGACGTGGACCTGCCCACCAGAAAAACAAGATCCAGCCTCATCCACCAGAACACAGGTACTAGTCCCCTCCACCAGGAAGCCAACACAACCTCTGAACCAACTTTAGCCACTGGGGACAGATACCAAAAACAATGGGAATTACGAACCTGCAGCCTGCAAAAAGGAGACCCGAAACACAGTAAGATAAGCAAAATGAGAAGACAGAAAAACACACAGCAGATAAAGGAGCAAGATAAAAACACACCAGACCTAACAAATGAAGAGGAAATAGGCAGTCTACCTGAAAAAGAATTCAGAATAATAATAGTAAAGAAGATCCAAAATTTTGGAAATAGAATAGACAAAATTCAAGAAACATTTAACAAGGACCTAGAACTAAAGATGAAACAAACAACGATGAACAACACAATAAATGAAATTAAAAAAACTCTAGATGGAAAGAAGATATACAGACTGCCAACAAACACATGAAAGAATGTTCAACATCATTAATCATTAGAGAAATGCAAATCAAAACTACAATGAGATATCATCTCACACCAGTCAGAATGGCCATCATCAAAAAATCTAGAAACAATAAATGCTGGAGAGGGTGTGGAGAAAAGGGAACACTCTTGCACTGCTGGTGGGAATGTGAATTGGTTCAGCCACTATGGAGAACAGTATGGAGGTTCCTTAAAAAACTACAAATAGAACTACCATATGACCCAGCAATCCCACTACTGGGCATACACCCTGAGAAAACCAAAATTCAAAAAGAGTCATGTACCAAAATGTTCATTGCAGCTCTATTTACGATAGCCCGGAGATGGAAACAACCTAAGTGCCCATCATCGGATGAATGGATAAAGAAGATGTGGCACATATATACAATGGAATACTACTCAGGCATAAAAAGAAATGAAATTGAGCTATTTGTAATGAGGTGGATAGTCCTAAAGTCTTTCATACAGAGTGAAGTAAGTCAGAAAGAGAAAGACAAATACCGTATGCTAACACATATATACGGAATTTAAGAAAAAAAATGTCATGAAGAACCTAGGGGTAAGACAGGAATAAAGACACAGACCTACTGGAGAAAGGACTTGAGGATATGGGGAGGGGGAAGGGTGAGCTGTGACAAAGCGAGAGAGAGGCATAGACATATATACACTAACAAACGTAAGGTAGATAGCTAGTGGGAAGCAGCCACATGGCACAGGGACATCAGCTCAGTGCTTTGTGACTGCCTGGAGGGGTGGGATAGGGAGGGTGGCAGGGAGGAAGATGCAAGAGGGAACAGATATGGGAACATATGTATATGTATAACTGATTCACTTCGTTATAAAGCAGAAACTAACACAGCATTGTAAAGCAATTATACCCCAATAAAGATATTAAAAAAATAATACTCTAGATGGGATCAATGGCAGAATAACTGAGGCAGAAGAATGGATAAGTGACCTGGAAGATAAAATAGTGGAAATAACTACTGCAGAGCAGAATAAAGAAAAAAGAATGAAAAGAACTGAGGACAGTCTCAGAGACCTCTGGGACAACATTAAATACACCAACATTCGAATTATAGGGGTTCTAGAAGAAGAAGAGAAAAATAAAGGGACTGAGAAAATATTTGAAGAGATTACAGTTGAAAACTTCTCTTATATTGGAAAACAAATAGTTAATCAAGTACAGGAAGCACAGAGAGTCGCATACAGGTTAATCCAAGGAGAAACACGCCAAGACACATATTAATCAAACTGTCAAAAATTAAATACAGGGCTTCCCTGGTGGCGCAGTGGTTGAGCGTCTGACTGCCGATGCAGGGGACGTGGGTTCGCGCCCCGGTCCTGGAATATACCACATGCTGCAGAGCAGCTGGGCCCGTGGCCCATGGCCACTGAGTCTGCACGTCTGTAGGCTGGGTTCCACAACGGGAGAGGCCACAACAGTGAGAGGTATGCATAGCGCAAAAAACAAAAACAAAAACAAAAAACAAAAAAACTTAAATACAAAGAAAACATATTAAAAGCAGCAAGGGAAAAACAACAAATAACACACAAGGGAATCCCCATATGGATAAGAGCTGATCTTTCAGCAGAAACGCTGCAAGCCAGGAGGGACTGGCAGGGCATATTTAAAGTGATGAAGGAGAAAAATCTACAACCAAGATAACTCTAACCAGCAAGGATGTCATTCAGATTGATGGAGAAATTAAAACCTTTACAGACAGGCAAAAGCTGAGAGAGTTCAGCACCACCAAACCAGCTTTACAACAAATGCTAAAGGAACTTCTGTACGCAAGAAATACAATAGAAGGAAAAGACCTACAATAACAAACCCAAACCAATTAGGAAAATGGGAATAGGAACATACAAATCGATAATTAACTTAAATGTAAATGGATTAAATGCTCCCATCAAATGACACAGAGTGGCTGAATGGATACAAAAACAAGACCCATATATATGCTGTCTGCAAGAGACCCACTTCAGATCTAGAGACACATACAGACTGAAAGTAAGGGGATGGAAAAAGATATTCCATGCAAATGGAAAGCAAAAGAAAGCTGGAGTAGCAATTCTCATATCAGATAAAAGAGTTTTTAAACTAAAGACTATTAGAAGAGACAAAGAGGGACACTACATAATGATCAAGGGATCAAACCAAGAAGAAGATATAACAATTGTAAATATTTATGCACCCAACATAGGAGCTCCTCAGTACATAAGGCAAATACTAACAGCCATAAAAGGGGAAATCGACAGTAACACATTCATAGTAGGGGACTTTAACACCTCACTTTCACCAATGGACAGATCATCCAAAATGAAAATATATAAGGAAACACAAGCTTTAAATGATACATTAAACAAGATGGACTTAACTGATATTTATAGGACACTCCATCCAAAAACAACAGAATACACATTTTTCTCAAGTGCTCATGGAACATTCTCCAGGATAGATCATATCTTGGGTCACAAATCAAGCCTTGGTAAATGTAAGAAAATTGAAATTGTATCAAGTATCTTTTCCAACCACAATGCTATGAGACTAATTATCAATTACAGGAAAAGATCTGTAAAAAATACAAACACATGGAGGCTAAACAATACCCTACTTAATAACGAAGTGATCACTGAAGAAATGAAAAGGAAATCAAAAAAGTCTTGGAAACAAATGACAATGGAGACACGACGACCCCAAACCTATAGGATGCAGCAAAAGCAGTTCTAAGAGGGAAGTTTATAGCAATACAATCCTACCTTAAGAAACAGGAAACATCTCGAATAAGCAACCTAACCTTGCACCTAATGCACTTAGAGAAAGAAGAACAAAAAACCCCCAAAGTTAGCAGAAGGAAAGAAATCATAAACATGCGATCAGAAATAAATGAAAAAGAAATGAAGGAAACGATAGCAAAGATCAATAAAACTAAAAGCTGGTTCCTTGATAACAAAATTGATAAACCATTAGCCAGAGTCATCAAAAAAATAAGGGAGAACACTCATATCAATAGAATTAGAAATGAAAAAGGAGAAGTAACAACGGACAGTGCAGAAATACAAAAGATCATGAGAGATTACTACAATCAACTCTATGCCAATAAAATGGACAACCTGGAAGAAATGGACAAACTCTTCAAAATGTGCAAACTGCCAAGACTGAATCAGGAAGAAATAGAAAATATGAACTGACCAATCACAAGCACTGAAATTGTAACTGTGATTATAAATCTTCCAACAAACAAAAGCCAAGGACGAGATGGCTTCACAGGCAAATTCTATCAAACATTTAGAGAAGAGTTAACACCTATCCTCAAACTCTTCCAAAATGTGGCAGAGGGAGGAACACTCCCAAACTCATTCTATGAGGCCACCATCATGCTGATACAAAAACGAGACAAAGATGTAAAAAAGAAAGAAAACTACAGGCCAATATCACTGATGAACATACATGCAAAAATCCTCAACAAAATACTAGGAGACAGAATCCAACAGATCATTAAAAGGATCATACACCATGATGATAAAGTGGTGTTTATTCCAGGAATGTAAGGATTCTTCAATATGCACAAATCAAGCAACTTGATACACCATATTAACAAACTGAAGGAGTAAAACCATATGATCACCTCAATAGATGCAGAAAAAGCTTTCAGCAAAATTCAACACCCATTTATGATAGAAACCCTGCAGAAAGTAGGCATAGAGGGAATTTTCCTCAACATAATAAAGGCCATATATGACAAACCCACAGCCAACATCGTCCTCAATGGTGAAAAACTGAAAGCATTTCCACTAAGATCAGGAACAAGACAAGTTTGCCCACTCTCACCACTCTTGTTCATCATAGTTTTGCAAGTTTTAGCCACAGCAATCAGAGAAGAAAAGGAAATAAAATGACTACAAATCGGAAAAGAAGAAGTAAAGCTGTCACTATTTGCAGACGACATGATACTATACATAGAGAATCCTAAAGATGCTACCAGAAAACTACTAGAGCTAATCAATGCATTTGGTAAAGTAGTAGGATACAAAATTAATGCACAGAAGTCTCTGGCATTCCTATACACTAATAATGAAAAATATGAAAGTGAACTTAAGAAAACACTCCTATTTACTATTGTAACAAAAAGAATAAAATATCTAGGAATAAACCTACCTAAGGAGACAAAAGACCTGTATGGAGAAAATTATAAGAAACTGATGAAACAAATTAAAGATGATACACATATTTGGAGAGATATACCATGTTCTTGGATTGGAAGAATCAACATTGTGAAAATGACTCTACTACCCAAAGCAATCTACAGATTCAATGCAATCCCTATCAAACTATCACTGGCATTTTTCAGAGAACTAGAAGAAAACATTTCACAATTTGTATGGAACGACAAAAGACCCCGAATAGCCAAAACAATCTTGAGAACAAAAAGCGGAGCTGGAGCAATCAGGCTCACTGACTTCAGACTATACTGCAAAGCTACAGTAATCAAGACAGTATGGTACTGGCACAAAAATAGAAAGATCAAGGGAACAGGATAGCAAGCCCAGAGATAAACCCACGCAAATATGTTCACCTTATCTTTGATAAAGGAGGCAGGAATGTACAGTGGAGAAAGGACAGCCTCTTCAATAAGTGGTGCTGGGAAAACTGGACAGGTACATGTAAAAGTATGAGATTAGATCACTCCCTAACACCATACACAAAAATAAGCTCAAAATGGATTAAAGACCTAAATGTAAGGTCAGAAACTATCAAACTCTTAGAGAAAAACATAGGCAGAACACTCTGTGACATAAATCACAGCAAGATCCTTTTTGACCCACCTCCTAGAGAAAAGGAAATAAAAACAAAAATAAACAAATGGGACCTAATGAAACTTCAAAGCTTTTGCAAAGCAAAGGAAACCATAAACAAGACCAAAAGACAACCCTCAGAATGGGAGAAAATATTTGCAAATGAAGCAACTGACAAAGGATTAATCTCCAAAATTTATAAGCAGCCCATGCAGCTCAATAACAAAAGAACAAACAACCCAATCAAAAAATGGGCAGAAGACCTAAATAGGCATTCCTCCAAAGAAGATATACAGACTGCCAACAAAGACATGAAAGAATGCTCAACATCATTAATCATTAGAGAAATGCAAATCAAAACTACAGTGAGACATCATGTCATACCAGTCAGAACTGCCATCATCATAAAATCTAGTAACAATAAATGCTGGAGAGGGGGTGAGAAAAGGGAACACTCTTGCACTGCTGGTGGGAATGTGAATTGGTACAGCCACTGTGGAGATCAGTATGCAGGTTCCTTAACAAACTACAAATAGAACTACCATATGACCCATCAATCCCACTACTGGGCATATACCCTGAGAATACCAAAATTCAAAAAGAGTCATGTACCAAAATGTTCATTGCAGCTCTATTTACTATAGTCAGGAGATGGAAACAACTTAAGTGTCTATCATCAGATGAATGGATAAAGAAGATGTGGCACATATATGGAATGGAATATTACTCAGCCATAAAAAGAAACGAAATTGAATTATTTGTAGTGAGGTGGATGAACGTAGAGTCTGTCATACAGAGTGAAGTAAGTCAGAAAGAGAAAGACAAATACCGTATGCTAAGACATATATATGGAATTTAAGGAAAAAAATGTCATGAAGAACCTAGAGGTAAGACAGGAATAAAGACACAGACCTACTAGAGAATGGACTTGAGGATATGTGGTGGGGGAAGGGTAAGCTGTGACGAAGTGAGAGAGTGGCATGGACATATATACACTACCAAACGTAAAATAGATAGCTAGTGGGAAGCAGCCGCATAGCACAGGGAGAAGAGCTCAGTGCTTTGTGACCACCTCGATGTGTGGGATAGGGAGGGTGGGAGGGAGGGAGACGCAAGAAGGAGGAGATATGGGAACATATGTATATGTATAACTGATTCACTTTGTTATAAAGCAGAAAGAAACACACCATCGTAAAGTAATTATACTCCAATAAAGATGTAAAAAAAAAAGACACACACTATTATATATAAAATAAACAACAAGGACCGACTGTATAGCACAGAGAAATACATTTAGTACCTTTTAATAATCTATAATGAAAAATAATCTGAAAATAATATATATTACTGAATCATTTTGCTGTACCCCTGAAATATTGTGAATCAACTATACTTGAATTAAAAAAAATGATTCAACTACAGCTGTCTACAAGAAACTCACTTTAAATATGACAAGAATACACAGAAATGTAATTGAATTTTGCATTGTGATCTTGTAGTCTGAGACTTTGCTAAACTCATGTATTAGTGCTAAGATTATTTTTTGGTAGATACCCCGGGATTTTCTAAATAGATGATTATATCATCTGCACATAGAAATAGTTTTATTTCTTTTTTCTGATTAGTATGACTTTTTGGCAAGAAAAAAATCTTCCAGTACTACATTGCATAAAAATGGTGAGAACATATATATATATTTTTGTCTTCTTCCAATTTAGGAGTAAAACATTCATCCTTTTACCATAAAGCATGATGTTAGGTGTAGCTTTTTTGGTAGATGCTTTTGATCAATTTGAGGAAGTGCCCCTCTTTTTTGCAGAGGGTTTGAATCATGAATGCATGTTGGATTTTGTGAAGTGTTTTTTTCAGTGTCAATTGATATAATCATATAATTTTTCTTCTTTAGCCTGTCAATATGTGGGGCTAAATGTATTGATTTCTAAATGTTGAACAAGCCTTAAATAATGGCTGGAAGAAATCCCACTTAGTCATGGTGCTTAACTGTTTTATACATCATGGCATTTGATTTGCTAATATTTTGTTGAGGATTTTTGCATTTAATTTGATGAGAGATATTGGTCTTTAGCTTTTCTTTTTCGTGTTGTTTTGTCTGGTTTTGATATCAGGGTGATAGTGGTCTCATAAAATAAGTTGGGAAATGATTCTATCTCTCCTATTTTCTGAAAGAGATTGTGTAAAATTGGTGCTAATTCTTAAAATATGTGTTAGTTATTCAGTGAAACCATCTGGACTTGGAGATTTCTTGATGGGGAGATTTTAATTACATTGAGCTCTATGTATTTTTTAACTTCCTTTGAGACTTCATCTTAGACCTGTGGATTATTTTGAGGCATGCTATTTAATTTCTAAGTATTTGGAGAGTTTCCTGTTGTTTTTTTCTGTTATTCATTTCTAGTTTGATTCCATTATGATCAGAGAACATACTCTATTATTACATTTCTCTTAAATTTGATGAGGCTTGTTCCATGGCGCAGGATAGATTTTTATCTTGATAAATGTTCCATGGGTGCTTACAAAATGTGTACTCTGGTGTTTTGGGGAGTAGTGCTCTATATACGTCAATTAGATTTTGTGGGTTCATCGTGTTGTTCAGTTCTTCTATATAGTTGTTGATTTTCCATCCAGTAGTTCTATCAATTGTTGCAAGTTGTTGAAGTCCCAATTATACTTGTAGATATTTCTTCTTTGTTTCATGTATTTTGAGTCTCTGTTGTTTGGTGTGTACACATTTAGGATCGTTAGGTCATCCTGATGGATTTTTCCTTTATCATATCCATGTCCCTTCTGTCTCCAGTAGTTTTCTTTGCTTGGAATTGCATGTTTTCTTATATTCACATACCACTCTTGCTTCTTTTTCATTAATTTTTGCATTGTGTATTCTTTTGCATTCTTACTTTCAACCTGCCTATTTTGTTGTATTTGAAATGAGTTTTTTGTAGACAGCATGTAGTTGGGTGATATTTTATAATCCACTCTGTTAATCCCTGTCTTTTAATTGGTATATTTAGACCATTTACACTTAATGTAATTATTGATCTGTTAATACTTAAGTCTGCCATTTTACACTTTGTTTTCTGTTTGTTTCCTGTGCTTATAATTCCCTTTTTCTCTTTCCTGCCTTATTGTGGGTAATTTGAACATTTATAAAGGATTCTGTCTTTATGTTTTTGAGTATTTCATTCAGTATAGTGGTTCTTAGTGGTTGCTCTACGTTTTACAATACATACATAAGTTATGACAGTCTACTGGTGTCAATGATTTAGCACTTCAAGTGAAGTGTAGAAACTTTACTTCTCTTTAGGTCCATTTACACTCCTCAGTTTTTTTTAAAAAAAGTTCTATGGAGATAAAATTCATATATCATACAATATATCCATTTAATATGTACAATTCAATGGTTCTTAGACTTCTGCAAACATCACCACAATCAATTTTAGAACATTTTCATCATCCCCAAAAGAAACCCTGTACCCTTTAGCCGTTCACCTCTAATTTCTGTCCAAGTCTCCCCACCCCCAAGAAACCACTCATTTACTTTCTCTCTTTATGGATTTGCCTATTCTGGGCATTTCATATAAACTGAATAAAAAAATGTTACTGGCTTCTTTCATTTAGCATATTTTCAGGATTCATCCATGCTGTACCACACAACAGTAGTATTTCCAAATAATGTTCCATTGTATTAATATGTCACAGTTTATTTATCCACCCAACAGGTGATCATTACTTGGGTTGTTTCCAGTTTTTGGCCGTTATAAATAATGCTGTTATGAACATTCATGTACAAGTCTTTGCTTGAATATCTGTTTGAATTTTTTGGTTATATACTTGGGAGCAGAAGTGTTGGGTCATATGGTAACTGTATGTTTAGCATTTTGAGGAACTGCCAGATTGTCTTTTTCCAAAAGGGCTGCATCATTTTACATTCTCACCAGCAGTGTATGATAGTTCCAAATTCTCCATGTCCTTGTCAACTCTTGTTATATCATCTATCTTGTTGAGTACAGTCACCCTAGTGGGTGTGAAATTGTATCTCACTCTAGTTTTGAGGTACATATCCCCAATGGCTAATAATTTTGAGTATCCTCTCCACTTTTTCAATATAAGTACCTCTTTTTTTTTTTTTTTTTTTTTCTTGCGTTAGGCGGGCCTCTCACTGTCGTGGCCTCTCCCATTTGCGGAGCACAGGCTCCGGACGCGCAGGCCCAGCGGCCATGGCTCACGGGCCCAGCCGCTCCGCGGCATGTGGGATCCTCCCGAAACGGGGCACGAACCCGCGTCTCCTGCATCGGCAGGCGGACTCTCAAGCACTGCGCCACCAGGGAAGCCCTAAAGTACCTCTTAATAGTCTTAAGTATTTCCTGTACATACAGGAAATTGGGCACTATATCAGATGGTGTTATAATTTTTGCTTCAACTATCAGAAATGATTTAAGAAGCTCATGAGAACAAACACAGCCTATGGTATTTACTCCTATTTTCACCATTGTAGTGTAGTTCTTTCCTTTCTGAAGTTCCAAGCCTTCAGCTGTTATCATTTCTGTTTATAGAACTTCTTTTAGCCCATGATTAAGTATAGGTTTGCTAGCAACAACAAATACTCTTCGTCTGAAAATTCCTGTTTTCCTCTAACTTCTGAAGGGATTCTTGTGATGTAGATCTGTGGTTGACATTTTTCTTTCAGCATTTGAAAAATGTTGTACCATTTCCTCCTGGCTGCTATGCTTTCAAATATGAAATCTGTTGACAGTTGAGTTGGTGTTTCCCTATAACTTCTTTTTTTTTTTCTTGGCTGCTCTCAAGATTTTTTCATTATCTTTAGTTTTCATAAGTCTATGTTGTGTCTTGGCATGGATTTATTATATTTGGGCTTCACTCAGCTTCTTGAATCTGTAGCTTTATTTATTTTGCCAAATTTAGGGAAGTTTTCAGCCATTATTTCTTTTTTTTAATTAAAACATTGGGGTAAAATACACATAACATAAAATTTACCATTTTAACCATTTTAAGTGTACAGTTCAGTAGTGTTAAATACCTCCACATTGTTGTGCAATCTCCAAAACTCTTTCCATCTTGCAAAACAAAAACTTTATAACTGTGAAACAACTCCCCATTCCCTTCTAACCCCAGCTCCTGTCAGTCATCATTATTCTTTTTCTCTCTATGAATTTGACTACTCTCAATACCTCATATAAGTGAAACCATACAGTATTTGTCTTTTTGTGACTGGCCTATTTCACTTAGTATAATGTCCTCAAGATTCATCCCTGTCGTAGCATGTGTCAGAATTTCTTTCCTTTTTAAGTCATCCATTATTTCTTCGAGTCCTCTTTCAGTACTTCTCTCTGCTTTCCTTTTGGACACTGATGATATGAATGCTGGATCTTTTGTTACTGTCCCACAGATTGCCTGAGGCTCTGTTCTTTTTTTTCCAGTCTATTTTCTCTCTGTTGTTCAGACTGAGTAAATTCTGCTGCTCTGACCTCAAGTTCACTGATTCTATCTTCTGTTATCTCCACTCTCTTACTGAGCCCATCCACTAAGTTTATTTCGTTTATTGTATTTTTCCTTTCTATAATTTCTATTTGCTTATTTTTTATATAACTTCTTCATCTTTGCTGAGATTTTACATGTCTTTATTTGTTTTGAGAGAATCTGTAATTACTTTTTGGATCATTTTTATTATGGATGCTTCATAATTCTTGTCAGATAAAATCTGATTCATCACAGTGTTGATGTCTATTCTTATTCATGAATGATTTTTGGCTGTAAACTGGAGCTTTTTGTATACTACATTATGAGACTCTGGAACCTATTTATTATTCTTTTTAAAGCAGGCAGTCCCTGTAATGACGTACATTGTGAGGGCTGGATACTTGTGTATGTTCCTGCTGCATCCCACTGACACGACCCTGGCAAAAGTGGGGCATTGACTCACACTTCCTTATTGCAAATGGGTAGAGTGGAAGTTCAGCTACCTCCTTGGCTCTGCTGACACTATACCAGTGAAAGTGGCACACTGACGCACAGGGCTCTCTGGCTTCTGTTATTTTTGAATGGGAGTGTAAGCTCAGCTCCCCGGGGGGCCCTGCTGACACCGGGGGAAGGGGGGAGTAGCAAAGAATCAACTAGCTCCACCTTTTACCACCTTGTTAAGCCTCATTCATGCTGACTGGGGGTGGATGCTCAGTTCCACACTGTGCCACACTGATACCAGGGGAGGGGGGATAAGTATGCTGACCAATCCTGCCTGACACTGCCTCTTTCAGTCTCATTGCTGCCAGGTGGGTGTGGAGGTTCAGCTTCCCACTGGGCCTCCCTGACACCAGGGTGGGGGGGGAAGTGGAGTGCTTACTAGCCCTGACATGTATCCTTCTGCTCAGTCTTTTTGACGTGGTGGGAGTGGAAGCTCAGCCTCCCTGTTGGACCCCACTGACATGGAGATGGAGATGAAGTCCAGTGATGACTAGCCCTGCACTGCACCAAGTTGTTAAGTCTCCTTGCTTCTGGGTGAGTGTGGCAACTTAGGTTGCTACTGTACTGGGCTGACACTACTCTGGAAGGAGCATAAGAGCACTGTCTCTTTCTGCCAAATGATGGATTAGGACTGCCTGCTCAGTTCTGTCAACACTACCCCAGCAGTGTAATAGGAGCATACCACTTTTTTTTTTTGTGGGAAGGAACGGAGTGGAATATTAACTTCTCACTAGGCTCCATTGAAGCTGTGGGGCAGTTGGGAGGGTGCTTTTCTTTTTTTCCATTAGTGTTTTGTTGGAGTAGGGCAGGTATTGCCAAAAAGGCTTTCTGTTGTTAGGTGATCCTTTCTCTATTTCCTTTAGATATGAGGTTCAGAGTTTTCTTAGAGCTCTTTTTGTCTGTGCCTGTGGCAGTTATGGCTTGGAGGTTTCTGCAGTGCCTTGTCTGGGATATACGGGAGGCAAAAAGGAAACCAAAGGAGCCCACTGCTGTATTGTTTCTTAAGTTCTGAGGCAGTCTGCCTTGTTCTTTCCACCTTTCAGTCTTATTTGTTGTGTTATGTTCAGGAGTTTTGGGCTGAAAGAGGGAGGACCTAGAAGAAATGGAGTTTCTTCACCTTGGCAATAATGTAAGTCCTCTTAATTTCTTTTTTAAGAAAAAAATCGGCAGAGCACACAACATCCCCAAAAATGGATTTTTTAATATCTAAGGGGATTTCTGATAGTAGTAATGATTTAAGGAATAAACCACAGTGAAAGAGTATCTGGGAAAACTTAAAGAGGTGGAGATTTACTAGGTTTGGAAAGCCATGCAAAATACCTTTCCTAATTTCACTGGAAATTTGTGGAATATTAAACTGATTACTCTTGGTGTGGCCCAAGTTCTCTTTCTTTCTTTTTTCTTTTTTTCTGCGGTACGTGGGCCTCTCACTGTTGTGGCCTCTCCCGTTGCGGAACACAGGCTCCAGACGCGCAGGCTCAGCGGCCATGGCTCACGGGCCCAGCCGCTCCGCGGCCTCTGGGGTCTTCCCGGGCCGGGGCACCACAACGGCAGGTGGACTCTCAACCACTGCGCCACCAGGGAAGCCCCCAAGTTCTCTTTCTATACAATGATCCTTTGTGGGTTCGTAAAGCTCTTTGTGTTTTGCTGGGGAAAAGATGTGAGTGGCAGGGAAACTTTGGCTCCTTGTATATATAAAACAAGATATGACATTCACAGTTACTGTTAAGTAAAATTAACACTGTGGTAGAAGTAGGGTCCCATAGGGGGTTGCAATAGCAGCTGCTTTAAGTCTCAAAAGTAATAGCAGCAACATTTTTCCATACTCACCTTTCCAACTCTAAGTACTAGTGACTTTTACTTGTTGGGATTCTTGCTATAAAGGATACAGTTTAAAATTCATCATTTCAGGGCTTCCCTGGTGGCGCAGTGCTTGAGAGTCCGCCTGCCGATGCAGGAGACGCGGGTTCGTGCCCCGTTTCGGGAAGATCCCACATGCCGCGGAGCGGCTGGGCCCGTGAGCCATGGCCACTGAGCCTGCGCGTCCGGAGCCTGTGCTCCGCAAATGGGAGAGGCCACAACAGTGAGAGGCCCGCATAACGCAAGAAAAAAAAAAAAAATTCATCATTTCAGAAGAGGCCCATATCTTCACTTTACAACTCCTGTCCTAGATGCCATTTTCTGGTCCTTAAACACTCCTCTCCCCCCAAAATCAGTATGCTTTAGATACTGCTGCATTACTAGTACCACAGTGATTACAGCATTGGATATTACAGGGAAAAAGCAAGTGTCTGAGCCCGCTAAGTCACTTGGAGGCAGCACAGTTGAAAGAACTTTGGAATCAAAAAGACCTTGGAGATCAATTCTTGCATTTGACACTAACTAGCTGTATGGTTTTGGGAAAATTACATAATCTTTTTGAGCTACAGTTTGTTCATCTGTAAAATGGGAATAATGCCCAATTTAAAAGATTGTTGTGAAAATTCAATGACATAATGCACATAAGGTGAGGGCCCAAAGTTGGTGCTCAACAACTCTGAAAAAGCTTCTAGAGAACATGACCAATCTGACAGTTACATCTATATTCATCTAATATTTCTCCCGTTTGACCATGCTTCTGTTTCCTGCTTCTCCCATGACTTAAATTCAATCTCTGTGCTTATGTATGCTACAGCTTATGGGACAAAGAGCCATAATTCACTTAGAACAGAAAAGATTGATATGCTCATTTTACCCTGATATTTATAATTACTTAATATCTCTAGTCTCCAGAGTAGAAGCCCAAGATGCTCAAAGAAAGGAAAAAAAAAACAATAAAAACTTTAAAAAATTTCAAATGCAGCCTGAATATTTCATGCTCAATTCTCTTCTATTTTACAGTGCAGATTTGTTTCTATAGTCCAAGATTGTTTTTCTGGTGTAGAAATGGGAGAATTGAACTTAAATTTTGAGTTTTAATGGTATATTAATGATACTGTACATCACTGGCAATAATGTCCAACGTTCTATCCAATCAACCTAAAAGGATTTAGTGGTAAAGAGAGATGGACATCACCAAAACAGAAGTTTGCTGGTGGATCTAAATCTTGTGACTTTACTAAGATTTTAAATTTTCATTCATAAAATTCATTTTTAGCTTTTTCTACCCAGAGACAGTAAGGCAAGCTGATGCCCTTGTAACCCCAGTGGAATGCTTATGGCTAGAAAAAGCTTCCAACCAAGCAGCTCTAAAGAAAGCCCAGCCTGCCCAAGATTCAGCCAAAGGAAGATCAATATGAATACTTTAAGGTTAAGATTAGGTCTTGAAGCATCAAAAAGGCAAAATGAACACCTGTCCAGAGGATAAGACAAGGAAGACTTTATTTTTGTTCTTATTTTTCTCACCACCAGTAACTTCTGCTCAAATTATTTAGCATCCCTGAGGTTGATGTAAAATATGCATGTAAAAGGAAAATAACCTCTATTTCATGTGCAGGGACGATGTGAAGATTAGAGTGCCTAGCACAGTGCCGGAAACATAGTAGGGATGCAATAATTTTGATGCAATAATTTCAACTCTGCTTAAAATTAATATAATTTCACAGCTGAAAGGAACTGTAGAGGTCATCCAAGTTTTTTTCTTTAAATGTGTAAGAGTTTTATTCTGGCAGAAATTTGATCTCATAAAGAAATCAGCTCAGACAAGTTCTTTTGCTGAGCTTTTCTGTAACTAAGCTCATAAGAAAAAGCACAGATTGCAAGAGACTAACAGCTAACGTCATAGTTAAGTGTTACAGGATATTTACTATAGTAGGTCTTTGAAGGCAAAATTCAATTATTCAGACACCTATAGGTTGGTTACATGTTAAGGCACAGATACATCTATATGACTATAATCTCACTCTATTTCTGGCAACAACAAGACAGGAAGGATCAGTCCTTACAGAACGGTGAAGGAGAGGAAATACTGACTCCTTGTCTCGTGGTTTAGACAACCAGTTCTGCAGAAAAACTAAGATGGTAAAGGTAGATTACCATTGTCAAAGACGCTATGAAGACCTAAAATAATAGTAAAAACAGAGATACTTGTACTGTGACTGATTATCAAATCACACGGGGAGTCAAAACATATCCTGGATTCTTCTTTTCTAAGTTGTAACAAAAGCAATAAAAAAAATGAGGAACACAAATGACAAAAGAAAAAATAGATAAATTGGACTTCATAAAAATTAAAAACTCCTGTGCTATGAATGATACCAACAAGAAAGTAAAAAGACTACCCACAGAATGGGAGAAAATATTTGCAAATGATATAACTTATGAGAATTGAATCCAGAATATATAAAAAGTCAGTAATAAAAAGTCAACCCACTTGAAAAATGGGCAAAGTATCGGCATAGACATTTCTCCAAAGATGATATACAAATAGCCAATAAGCACATGAAAAGATGCTCAACATGACTAATTATTGCAGAAATGCCAATCAAAACCACAATGAGGCATCACCTCACACTGGTCAGAATGACTATCATCAAAAAGTCTACAAATAATAAATGCTGGAGAGGGTGTGGAGAAAGGGCACCCTCCTACACTGTTGGTGGGAATGTAAATTGGTGCAGCCACTATAGAAAACAATATGGAGGTTCCTTAAAAAATTAAAAATAGAGCTACCATATGATCCAGCAATCCCACTCCTGGGTATATATCTGGAAAAAATGAAAACTCTGATTCGAAAAGATATAAGTACCCCAATGTTCATAGCAGCACTATTTACAATAGCCAAGACAGGGAAACAACCCAAGTGCCCATCGACAGATGATTAGCTTAAGAAGATGTCACACACACACAATCTAATAATACTCAGCCATAAAAAAGAATGAAATATTGCCATTTGCAGCAACATGGATGGACCTAGAGAATATTACACTTAGTGAAGTAAGTCAGACAAAGACAAATATTATATCACTTATATGTGGAATCTGAAAAATATAAATGAATCTATACAGATTCACAGACACAGAAAACAAACTTATGGTTAACAAAGGGGAAAGGGGGGAGGGATAAATTAGGAGTATGAGATCTACAAACTACTATACGTAAACTGGTTAAGGAACAAGGATTTACTGTTTAGTACAGGGACTTCCTTGGAGGTCCAGTGGTCAAGACTCTGTGCTCCCACTGCAGGGGGCACAGGTTGGATCCCTGGTCGGAGAACTAAGACCCTACATGCCGCGCAGCACGGCCAAAGAATAAAAAAGTAAATACTGTTCAGCACAGAAAGCTATATTCAATATCTTGTAATAACCTATAATGGAAAATAACTTGAAAAATATATATAACTGAATCACTTTGCTGTATACCTGAAAGTAACACAATTTTGTAAATTAACTATAATTTAAAAAAAAAGTGAGAGATCACCTCACACCAACTATAGATGGCTATAAACAAAAAGGTAGATAATAACAAGTGTTGATGAGGATATAGAGAAATTGGAACCCTAATATACTCTAGTGGGAGTATAAAATGGTGCAGCTGCTTTGGAAAACAGTCTGAAGGTTCTTAAAAGCTAAAACATTGAGTTACCATTTGACCCAGAAATTCTACTTCTGGGTACATACTTAAGAAAGCCGAAAACACATTTTCATTAAAAACGTGTGCGTGGATGCTCATAGCAGCATTATTCATAACAACCCAGAGTGTAATCAACTCAAGTGTCCATCAACTGATGAATGGATAAAATGTGGTATATCCACAAAATGGAATATTATTCATCCATAAAAGGAATGAAGTACTGATATGTGATTCAACATGGATGAACTTTGAAGTCACTATGCTAATTGAAACAAGCCAGATACAAAAGGACAAATATTCCATTTATATGAGGTACCTAGAGTTGTCAAATTCATAGAGACAGAAAAAATAGTGGTTACCAGGTACTGGTGGGAGTGGAGAAGGGGTAGTAGTAGTTTAATGAATACAGAGTTTCTCTTTGAGAGGATGAAAAAGTTTTGGAAATACAGAATGGTGATGGTTGCACAACATTGTTAATGTACTTTATGCCACTGAATTGTATCCTTAAAAATGGTTAGGGGCTTCCCTGGTGGCGCAGTGGTTGAGAGTCCGCCTGCCGATGCAGCGGACACGGGTTCGTGCCCTGGTCCGGGAGGATCCCACATGACGCGGAGCAGCTAGGCCCGTGAGCCATGGCCGCTTAGCCTGTGCGTCTGGAGCCTGTGCTCCGCAACGGGAGAGGCCACAACAGTAAGAGGCCTGCATACCACAAAAAAAAAAAAAAAAAAAAAAAAAAAAAAAAGTTAAAATGGTTAATTATATGTTATATATATTTTACCACAATAAAAACGGAATGAAGTCTTTATACATGCTACAAAATGGATGAACTTTGCAAACATTATGCTAAGAGAAAGTCGAACAAAAAGGACCACATACTTTATGAGTCCACTGATATGAAATGTCCGTAACAGGTATATCTATTGAGATAGAATGTGGGTTAGTGGCTGCCTGGGGCTGAGAGAGGGAATGGAGGAGTTGGGGAATGACAGCTAAGGGTTTCTTTTTGTGGTGTTAAAAATGTTCTAAAATTGATTTTGGCGGTTGTTGTGCAACTTTGTGAACATTTTAAAAACTACCTGGTTGTACACGTTAAATGGGTGAATTATATAGTATGTGAATTATATCTCAATTTAAGCTGCTTTTAAATAAATGAGGATTATAACAGTCAATGATTAGGGAACAATGTATTTTACTTAGGTGCGTTGGGATTTTGCTATGAACGTTATCATATGTAACATATGTATATTACTATGTTTAGCTAGTGTAATAACGTGTTCTATTTTAATTTTTTAAAAACGTAAAAGTGAGCTAATATAATTTTCTCAAATAAATTCCATCTGTGTCTAAAGGCTGGCATTTTTGACTATACTGATAAAGGTCAAAGTACCTTGTCACTATATCTGCAAACTACAAAAGAAGCCAACAGGAAATGAATGTTCTTCTGAACATTGGAATTGCAAATAAAATCACATCTTAAGAACCTCATATTTACATGGTGTTTAATTTACAAAGCACTTTCTGATATATTTCTGATGTACTGATCCTGTTAATATGCTTGTGAGGTGATCAGGATGGGTGTTAGGCCATTACTTTCCCTTGCCCAAGGTGTTAAACAGAGGTTTGACCCCTCAAGTCCCATAGCTTGTTAGTGGCTGAACTAGATCTGAATACTAAATCTATTTTCAACCAATGTTCTGCCTAATCTATCATTCTATTCAATAAACTAGATCACACAGTGCTCCATAAACAGGATGCATTTCTATATAGCAAAAGCAAATTAAAAACGTGAAAAATATATAAATAGGCCATTAATATAAAGAACTCTCACAAGTTGTCCATTTGTGTTTCTAACTCCAATTTATCTTTTTGTGATCTCTGAATAAGTGCACTATTTTATGTGCACTTAAGGCTTTTAAACAAGGCATGAATAGCATAAGACAAACTCACACAGGGTTTGGGGCACATGGGTTCTAGGTAGTAATTTTGTTGTTAAGCATTTTCTGAACATGTGCATTGTATTACTTTGGAATTAGACCTAGACATGGTCTCTTACTTCACGGAACTGCCAATGTAATGGGAGGAGGTGGCAAGACAAAAACAAGTAAGTGACCAATAAAGAAATGAATAAATTTGAATTGAGGAGTAAAGAGAGTCGGGTTAGAAGAAAAATGATAATGCGATGGAGGGTAGATAGGATGGATCTGAACAATGACAGAGAGAATTTCAGAAAAGTCTTGATTGTAATGCCTAGTTCAAGCCTGCCATTTCACTGTAAAAGGGAGAGGAAAGAGATCCTAATCAGCACAGCAGTAACAGTGCAGTTTGCATTTATTTTTCTCATGCAGGTCTCAACAAATGCAAGGACTGGAATTATACAGAATATGATTTAAAAATTCATTGGTATGTTTCATAAGAATATGATGTTGAATGAATTTATTTCATTGAATGGACAACGAGGAAAAATGTCAAATTATTTGATGTTTGTTCCAAGAAATGCATCCAATATCTTTGAACTTGTCAATCAATAATGTGAAGAAAGAAAATAGCTTCTGTAATCTCCATGGCACTTAGCCTAACCTAGGGGGAAAAAAAAACCCTTATTCCTTTATCAGTGATTTTTATATAGGGCCTTAGGCAATCTGGAAAGAACATTTTCAAGATCACACACATAATCCAACTAAGTCTGACCTTTGGATTCTTTTTTCCCCTTATAACTACCTCCATTAAACTGTTTCCTAAGAATAGAGAGAAATCTATGATTAAAGAAAAATGGATTCATCTTGTTTTCTCCAGATCATTACATGCCCATCAGAATCCTGCTTCATAGCCACTGGGAGAAATGATCAGGTACTTTGTTGGAGATCGATACACTGAAACAGTGATTCTTAGTTCCCGTTTTACAATATCCCACTGTGACCCTAACTTTTTTTCCAGGGGTATTAGGAAATTCTTGAAACATTAATTTCAGTTCACTTTAGCTTTTAGTATAAATATATGCCAAATGACACTTCTTTGGGGGAGGAGAAAGAGTCTTGGCCAGGAGAAGAAATCCAAAATCCAGCTAACAATAGAGTATTGTAACTCCAGGGGTGGGAATTGCAGCTTTAGCTCTCTGCTTGGCAAGGACATCAAGCCATGACCCTCCATTGCCTCTCTGGTGTCAGAGAAAGGGAAAAAGAAGAGGGATAACTTTGACGCTCACATTTTAAAACCTTAAAAACACATATATCTAGAAATTCTATAATACTTAATTGTTAATAGTGGCTACGTCTGGGAACTGAGGTGGCGTTACTTTCCCTGCGTTACATCATAAATTCCTCTAATGCTTTAACTTGATTTTAGAAGGAGCACGTATTGCTCTTGTATTCATTAAAACTTTCAACTGAGGTTTCAGAAGCCAAAAATAAAATAAATCAGAATTATTAAGCCTAAAAAGACAAACTAAATAGCTTTAATTCTGAAAACAGCTGGTTATAATATAAAGACTAGTGCCACAGAATTCTTATACCACCAGTGTCCAATAGAAATGTAAGCCACAAATTTGAGCCACATATATAATTTAAAATTTTCTATTAGCCATTTTACAAAAGTAAAAAAAAAAAACCAGGTGAAATTAATGTTACACTTTAACTCAATATATCCAAAATATTGTTTTTTTGAGTACTAAGTCTGAAATCTGCTAGGTATTTTACATTAACAGCATATCTTAATTCACATTGGCTATGTGTATCTTTATTTATTTAGTTTTAAAAAACAATGTAATAAGCACCTGGGAACTAATCACCCAAAACAAAAGCTAGGACTTTGTAAACAACATATATCTGATTACATGTTTCCTTCTTATTCTCATTTCCCTACCTCTCTCCTCCATCCTTTATCCCAAACCTTGTGTTCATCATTTACTCAATCTCCTTCTCATATAATTGCATCACATTGATATGAACTCCTAAAAGAGAATTAGCTGTTTATAACTTCATATAAAAATTATTAGGCTGTGTTTAATATTTTTGGAATTACTTTTTTTTCAGTATTCAATTAGGTTTGTCATTATTATAGGTCCAAGGTGACTTGTTTAATACATACACGGGTTTTTCCATTTTGTCCGGTTTTATTGAGGTATAATTGACATATAACATTGTATTCAGTTAAGGTGTAAAATACAATGATTTGATATATGTATAAAGTATGAAATAATTACCACAATGTTTAGTAAACATCCATCTCCACAATTACAATTTTTCTTCTTGTGATGAGAACTTTTAAGATCTACTCTTAGCAATTTTCAAATACACAACACAACACAACATTGTTAACTATAGTCACTATGCTGTGCATTAAATCCCCAGGATTTATTTATCTTGTAACTGGAAGTTTGTACCTCTTGACCACCTTCACCCATTTCCCCCACTACCTAGCCATGGCCTCTGGCCAATCTGTTCTCTGTTTCTTTGAATTTGGTTTTCTTAGATTCCAAATATAAGTGAGATTATATAGTACTTGTCTTTCTCTGTCTGACTCATTTCACTTAGCATAATGCCCTCAAGGTCCATCCATGCTGCTGCAAATGGCAAGATTTCCTTCTATTTTATGGCTGAATAATATTCCATTATATATACATGTGTGTGTGTGTGTGTGTGTGTGTGTGTGTGTGTTTGTAGACACATACATATATATACACCACATTTCCTTTCTTCATTCATCCGTTGCTGGACACTTACATTGTTTCTATGTCTTGGCTATTGTAAACAGTGCTGCTGTGAATATGGGGGTGCAGATATCTCTTCAAGATAGGGATTTCATTTCCTTTGGATATATACCTAGAACATATATAGGTTTTTTTTGTGACAACTTCAACATAAGGGACTTACTTTTTATAAGCTTAAAATACATTGGTAAGATTCATCCATACCTCTAAGTGTTGCTACAGTTCATTGGTTTGACTGCTGTCTAATATTTCATTGTATGAGTATATCACAGTTTAATCATACATTATCCTGTTGATGGGCATTTAGGTTGTTATATTTTTGTCTGCATATTCTTGTCTAAATCTACTATTGTATACACGTAACAGTTTCTTTTGGGTAGAGATCTAGGAATTCACAATTCTTACCCAAATGAAACAGCTATATAGCAGATGAGGGAGAAGGCAGACAGAGATCAGCCAGAGAGAGTTCCAGTATGGGTTAGAACCAGTAGGAAGAGCAACTGATAGGGATGGCGTTGCTTGTGGAGGCCCAAGAAACGTTGTGAGTGGCAGTTGGTTCTAGTTTTCCAGTCTTACTTTGCTCTACTGGGCTGCACCATGCGCAGTTAAAGCTTTGAACAGTAGCAGTGCATAAAGCCAGGCCCTACTGATAAAGGTTCCCATACAAATTTTGGCAATGCCAACACATCTAGAGAACTTGGGTCCTGTGTTCCCAAACTCTCCACCCTTGTCCGGTTCTTGGTGGTCAGTCTCTTTCCTCTGCATCCCTTAAATTGTCTTTCTGCACTGGGCTATGTGCAGGTATATACTGGAGGTACTGGCGAGGTAAGACAAAAACATGACTTTTGGTGTATATGAAAGCATTCTCTGAGAGTGTGGGAAAGATGGAAAATTCTAAAATAGAGTTATTTTTCTGTCCTAGACTGCATTAAATTCATCCCTATGAGCACAGTAAAAAATAACCTCTAGGGGCTTAGCATAGCAGGTTCTAATGGAAAAACATGAATCTGGGATTGGTAGCTGGATCAGCTACAAGGGACTGATTCTGAAGGAAGAGGGGCTGAGGAATTTATATAAAGTTAGGAATGAGAAACAGCAGTAGGAGGTTTAAGGCCTAAGCCAAGGGCCTGGTGATGAAGAAAGGGGGAATTACACAGGTGCATATGGGGATACAGAACTCAGATTTGCCCAGGACTTTATATTTTGAAAAGCGCTTTTCAAATCACACTATATTTAACCCTCGCAGTAACCCAGTGAAGTAGGTATTACCATTATGCCACTTTATAGGAACTGAGGCTGAAAGATTAATATGCATGTTCACAAAGTTTCATAGCAAGTAAGTAGCAGACCTGCAACTTGAACCCAGGTCCCTAAACACAAAACCAAGGACTGTTTTATTGCTCCAGTGATTTACAGCTGAGGTATTAAAGTGTGTTGCTAATGCTTTGCTGCTAAGTACTGAAGTAATGATTTACTTAATTAAAAACTGGAATAGATTTAATGGTGTTTCTGTAATAGTGCCACTCTCATTTGCATTCTGATAGGTTTTCTTGAGCAGGAAAGAAAGGAACCTAGTTATAGCCAGCATGCTAGAAAAATGCGTAGAACTCCAGGGACGCCAGGAAGGGAGTCTCGCATGTCTATTCAAGCTCTGAATTACGCTAATAAAAGGTCAAGATCCGCCACACTATATACCACAGTAGTCAGAGAAGTAATCTAATTTGGTGAATGAAAGGTGAAATAATAAATATATACAATGTAATTTTTATTTCTTCATTTTTGTTTAACTTTGAGAATGGAACATTGTGTACATTGTCCTTTGAAGAAGCCGTTTGTGCAGGAATAGAACTGGAAAGGACCCACAAGTTGCTCTCTCATGAACAAATTTTTATAACAACCCCTTCCCTCAATCTCTCAATGACTTACCAAGTATTTGTTATTATATACAACTCCTGTGGCTTCACAGATATGTGTATTGTCCACTGCCTGTCTCTTAAGATCTTTCTAATGCAGTTTTCTCGATTCAAAGAGGGGAGTGCTTTAGCATGGACCTGTAGTATGTTTTCTTTCAATCTGCAAACATTCATTAACTACTTGACTGTTTGCTTGTCCTAGCTAGTTGCCATGCTGAGTTAGAAGGAATCCCTAACCTCTTGTGACTTATTGTCTAGCTGGGAAGATGAGAGAAGTACATGAAAGAGATCTAGAAAATGTAAGTGTTTCAAGCATGTACGTGGAAGAATGTAAACTAAGGAGATAAAGCTATCTGGCTGGAGGTTCATTAAAGCCATGAAGCTTTAGAACTGGATCCTGAAAGGATGGATAAGGATTAGAAGTAAGGAAGTAAGAAGGTAGTCCAGGAAGGGGATTGATTTAGTAAAATCAAGAGGCTGTAACCAGCAAGATCTGGTGAAAAAGGTAAGACCACTTACATTGCTGCTATGGTTGCCACCATGCCAATGTTATATGATACACTAAGCATAAGTAGACCTTTCATTTTCTTGGAATTCCCTATTTCTTTGAAATCCCCAAACCAATAAACTCTTATAAACTATGTTGCTTTATGTGTTCAACTTTTATGAGAAGTAACAATTCATATCTGTACATCACTGTAGAGTTTATATAATATCTGCATATACATCATTTTGTTTGACCCTTACAGCAATCCTGTGTAATGACATGGAGGCTGACTTGCTATAAGTTAGAGGACCAGCAAGTGCAGAGCTCAGGACATCAGTCCAGATCAGATTCAGTCCAATCATTAACATTTACATGTTGTTTTGGCCAAGAATTGATATTCATAAATGATATTCTTTTTTTTTTTTTTTTTTTTTTTTTTTGGGT